>NC_052162.1:111510779-111607113 GCF_902713615.1 Scyliorhinus canicula | reverse complement strand
TAGCCTCTTTCTGCACTGTATGTTCTATGTTCTGTGTTCTTAAAGTCTCCGTCCAGCCTCACGCTCCTGTACCTCATATACACCCTTCCAATTCTCCAGATGGAGTGATTCATGCTGATCCACAGCTAAAGGATCACTGCCTCTTGGCCTGAAAACAGACACTTGAAAATCTTAATGCAGGCTGTGAGTATATGTACTTTGTACACCATTTCTATATACACCATTAGCTTTTCAAAAGATACGATACACAGCACTGCATATCATAATTAGGGATTTAGTGGGGCTTTTGCGGATCCGTTTAACCATCCCCCTGCAGCCTTCTCTGCTCCAGAGAGAACAACTGCAGCCTCACCAGGGTATCTTCATAGCTGAAATGCTCCAGCCCAGGCAACATGCTGGTGAATCTCCTCTGCACCTTCTCAAGGGCAATCACTTCCTTCCTATAGTGTGGCGACCAAAACTGCACACAGTACTCCAGCTGTGGCCTAATGTGTGTTTTATACAGCTCTATCATAACCTACCCGTACCTGCACAGAACATTCATGAAGACCCGCCTTCTCAATCTTGCCCCTTGCCTGAGTTTGGTTAAATCACCACCAGTCAGCTCTCCCCCTCAAAGGGCAATGTCGCCTATGGTCATCTGGGACTACGGTGACGACACCTATCAGAACCGACCGACTTTTATGTTCTGTGCCTTGGCTAATGAAAACAAGGATCCTATGTGTCTTCTTATCCACCTCATTTACCTTTCCTGCTGTCATTAGAGTCCCAGACACATATACCACAATTCTAATCTCTGCACTCCCTCGCATCCTACCATTCATTGCGTATTCCCATGCTTTGTTAGTCCTCCCAAAATGCATCACTATTTTTGGGGCTAAATTCAATTTGTCATTATTCTGCCCATCTAACCAGGCCGTCTAGATCACTATTTACCAAACCACCAATTTTTGTGTCATCAGTGAACTTACTGATCATATTCACATCTAGATCATTAATGTACACACTATAAATTTGCTATCCCCTTAAATGTCAGCCATCTCCTGGGGAATGCAGCCCTTTAATTGTGAACATTAGGAAAGAGACCATCCTTCTGGCCAGACAAATAAATGTGTCAAGCTGAGCGAGCAAAGGATGTCAATGTCTTTAAGAGAGAGAGAGACCTGGGCCAAGTTTTGCAGAGACTGCACCCTTCCTGCATTCACTTCCTTTCCCTTTAGTTGCTGCAAGTGACCAATTGAAGGTGAGAATGAGGAAAGAAATGGAAAGGGGGAGAAAATAAAGTGTTTTACTCACAGATGTTGGAGACAGGAGGAAGTTTCAGTCTGTGTGAAGCTCAATCTAGATTCACACAAAGCCCGCGCTCTGATTGGCTGGGGGACGTCCTTCCGGTTCTTTGCTTCTTCCCATTGGTCAATACTTCAGCACCAAGTAAGGAGGCGGGCTCTCCCCTGCACATGCGCACCTTACCCTCTCCCTTGGACATGCGCAGTCCCGGGAAAGGGTAGATCACCGAGAGGCTTCTCGCTCGGGCTGTCAGCCGGTTGTCTGAGGGGGGAAGCATCACCGTGGGGGGCGGGGCTCCCGCCTCTATGCGCCGGGTGTGCGCACTGGAACCATGACGTCAGCGCGGAGTTGAGTGATTTCTATTGGCTGATTCAGGCAGGGCTGCATTGTGACGTCGCAGTGTCGCATAGGGGCGTTCCCAACACACAATGTCCCATTGGGAGAAATATTTCTGGTTACAGAAACAACTCACTGCGGGTTGGGCACCAGCAGAACGGGACTGGCAGTGAAAGCCCCGCCTACCCCCTCATGGGCCAGGGATCCGCCTCTCATTGTCTGCGTGAAGGAGTTTGACCAATGGGAAACTGTGGAGGACCGGAAGGGCGCTGGTCCTCCAGCCAATCAGAGTCTGGGTTTTGTGACAATGGCTGCACGGAGCTACTTCCACTCCCAGCCCAGCAAAGCTGCTGCTTTTCTATCACTTTTTTTGGGCAGCATGGTTGCAGGTGGTTAGCACTGCTGCTTCATAGCTCCAGAGTCCCAGGTTCGATTCCTGGCTTGGGTCCCAGTCTGTGCAGAGTCTTCACATTAGAACATAGAACAGTACAGCACAGAACAGGCCCTTCGGCCCTCGATGTTGTGCCGAGCAATGATCACCCTACTTAAACCCACGTAACCCGTATACCCGTAACCCAACAATCCCCCCATTAACCTTACACTACGGGCAATTTAGCATGGCCAATCCACCTAACCCGCACATCTTTGGACTGTGGGAGGAAACCGGAGCACCCGGAGGAAACCCACGCACACACGGGGAGGATGTGCAGACTCCACACAGACAGTGACCCAGCTGGGAATCGAACCTGGGACCCTGGAGCTGTGAAGCATTGATGCTAACCACCATGCTACCGTGAGGCCCCTTTTTTTTTCTCATTTCATCCTTTATTCCTCTGATCAATACTACACGTGTTGATTATTGCGATTATAAATGGCACTTGTCATATGGAGCAAAGCGCACACTTAGCTTTTGAAGTTGCTAAGTAGATGAAAAATACAACTCGCTTATGCAAAGAACAATAGCTCTTCAAAATATCCAAGTATACAAAATATAAAATATTTTAAATATTTAAACACTGCATGAAAAATAGAAACGGTATCAAAATAATTTCTCTAAATCCTTTCCCCACTCCCTCTTTTGTGTTAGACTAATGAGGACTAGACTGTGGCTGCCTGGGTTTCCTCCGGGTGTTCCAGTTTCCTCCTTTATTGTAGTGTTAAAGTAAGTCTACTTGTGACAATAAAGATGATTATTAAGGAAGTGAATCCCGGGAGAGTGCAGACTCTGGTAGGACATGTCTTGGGTAAGTGTAGTTTGGATTGGATTTTGTTTATTACTAAGGTACAGCGAAAAGTATTTTTCTGCGAGCAGCTCAACAAATCATTAAGTACATGAAAAGAAAAGGAAAATAAATAATATGGCAACACAAGGTATACAATGTATCTACATAATACCAGTATCGGGTGAAGCATACAGGAGTGTAGTGTTAATGACCTGTGATTATCCCTCTCCCTGGATCTGTAATGATTTGATTACCTGCAAATGCTCGCATTCCAAGCTTTGTCCAGCATCTCTGACTTTGTCTATATAAATGTTTCTGGAACATACCTCTCCATTCACCTGAGGAAGGAGCTGCGCTCCGAAAGCTCGTGTTTGAAACAAACCTGTTGGACTTTAACCTGGTGTTGTAAGACTTCTTACTGTGCTCACCCCAGTCCAACGCCGGCATCTCCACATCGTGTTAATGAGGACAGTCCATAAGAGGGTCGTTTAGGAGTCTGGTTTTATCTGGTACCTCCTAGATATTTATGATTCTCCAGTAAAGTACATTTGTTATCTTTAATATTGTAATGGACTCTTTCTTTAAAATATTTTTATTCAACAAATTTTCAACATTTTCATAATACAACACACAAACAGCCCCAAGCAACCCCTAAACAAACAAGACATTCCCCACCCTCGCCTCTTTCCCCCCCCCTCACCTCTTCCCCCCCCCCCCAACAGTAATCAATTCCTGAAAATGCATAATAAACAAACCCCAGCAATTGTAGAACCCCTCATTCGTCCCCCTCAGTTCAAAATTTATCTTCTCTAGGGTCAAAAACTCCAGTAGACCCCCCGTCATGCCACGTCAAGGCACAGGGTGGAGAAGCTGACTTCCACCACAACAAAACCTGCCTTTGAGCGATCAACAAGGTGAAGGCTAAGACATCTGCCCCCGCGCCCGCCTGCAGATTGAGCTGGTCCGAGACTTCGAATATGGCTTCTAGGGGACCGGGCTTCACATCCACATGTAGGACCTTGAGATCGTCCTGAATACCAACCTCCAAAGATTTTCTAGTTTCGGACAGGACCAAAACGTGTGCACATGATTTGCAGGGCACAACGCTCACAGGTATCCTCGACCCCCACAAACAGCCTGCTCATTCTTGGTTTTGTGAGGTGAGCCCTATATACTACCTTTAGCTGTATCAGCCCCAACCTCGCACAAGAAGTCGAGGCATTCACCCTTTGTAGCACCTTACACCACAGTCCCTCTTCAAGCACCGTCCGCAGCTCCTCTTCCCATTTCTTCTTAATCCCCTCCATGGACACCCCGTCCTCCTCCAGGATCCTCCCATAAATTGCCGAGACGGCTCCCTTCTCCAGTTCCCATGCTGACAACACTTCCTCCAACAACGAAGGAGCTGGCGGTACTGGTAAGGTTGGGAACACTTTCCTTGCAAAGTCCCGCACCTACATATACCTCTCTCTGTGTCAATTCATATTTCTCGCCCAACTGTTCTTGACTCGCAAATCGTCCCCCAAGAAATTCACTGATACCCTTCTCCTCCCAACCCCTAAACTTTGTCATGATTTGGAGATGCCGGCGTTGGATTGGGGTGTAAGAAGTCTTACAACACCAGGTTAAAGTCCAACAGGTTTGTTCTGAATCACTAGCTTTCGGAGCGCAGCTCCTTCCTCAGTGAGTGACTCACCTTATGGTCTTTTAAGTATTTTTACATTTTCACCTTATGACTTACCTGAGGAAGGAGCTGTGCTCCAAAAGCTGGTGATTCGAAACAAACCTGTTGGACTTTAACCTGGTGTTGTAAGACTTCTTCCGAAACTTTGCGTCCATTCCTCCTGGCTCAAACATGTGATTCCCCCTCATCGGCATCACCCCTCCCCCGCCCAGCCCTCAAATTAAAGTGTCGTCTAAACTGTCTCTAAGTCCTCAGTGTGGCCACCACCACCTGACTCCCCAAATACTTTCCTGGGGCCATCGGGAGTGGTGCCATTCCCAACGTCTGCAACCCTGACCCCCTACCAGAGCCCGCCTGCATCCTGATCCACCCTCCTTACACCATCGTCTCACCTTATCAGCATTTGCCGCCCAATAATAGTAAAGCAAGTTCGGGAAGCCTAGTCCCCCCTTTTGCCTTCCCCTGTGTAATATCACCTTTCTAATCCTTCTAACCCCTCCCCCCAAAATGAACGAGGAGATCAACTTATCCACCCCCTTGAAGAACAATTTAGGTAGAGAGACTGGCAGACACTGGAACAGAAACAGGAACCATGGCAACATGTTCATTTTGACAGCCTGTACCTGGCCTGCCAATGACAAAGGGAGATTGTCCCACCATACCAAATCAGCTTTCACCCTCACACCGCCAAACTGGTAAGATTAAACTTCCGGAGCCCTGCCAATGGGCAGCACGGTAGAACAAGTGGATAGCACCGTGGCTCCACAGCGCCAGGGTCCCAGGTTCGATTCCCCGCTGGGTCACTGTCTGTGCAGAGTCTGCACGTTCTCCCCGTGTCTGCGTGGGTTTCCTCCGGGCGCTCCGGTTTCCTCCCACAGTCCAAAGATGTGCAGGTTAGGTGGATTGGCCATGCTAAATTGCTCTTAGTGACCAAAAGGTTAGGAGGGGTTATTGGGTTATGGGGATAGTGTGGAAGTGAGGGTTTAAGTGGGTTGGTGCAGACTCGATGGGTCGAATGGCCTCCTTCTGCACTGTATGTTCTATGTTCAGTCCCGAACTACCTGCACCCCCAAATACCTCAAGTGAGACGTCGCCAAGCGGAATGGCAACCCTCTCACCCCCGTCCCCACTCCCAGTGGGGAGATTGTGAAAACCTCACTTTTCCCTCGGTTTAACCTGTATCCAGAGAACTTCTCAAACTTCTGAAGCAGCTCCATTATAACCCAATCGATACCATCGGCTCTGAGACGTATAGGAGCAGATCATCTATATATAGATACACCTTATGTTCTACCCCACCCCTCATTATCCCCTTCCACAACCCCGACCTCCTTCGAGCAATGGCCATGGGCTCTATAGCCAATGCAAACAGAAGGGGGAACATAGGGCACCCCTGCCTTATACCCCAATGCAATGCGAAATATCCCGAGTTTGAATTATTCGTATGCACACTTGCCTTTGGTTCCTTATGTAGCGGACGCACCCATGCCCCAAACTGTGGCCTGATCCCAAACCTCTCCAGTACCTCCATCAGATAAGCCCATTCTCCCTGATCCATCAGATAAGCCCATTCTCCCTGATCCATCAGATAAGCCCATTCTCCCTGATCCATCAGATAAGCCCATTCTCCCTGATCCATCAGATAAGCCCATTCTCCCTGATCCATCAGATAAACCCATTCTCCCTGATCCATCAGATAAGCCCATTCTCCCTGATCCATCAGATAAGCCCATTCTCCCTGATCCATCAGATAAGCTCATTCTCCCTGATCCATCAGATAAGCCCATTCTCCCTGATCCATCAGATAAGCCCATTCTCCCTGATCCATCAGATAAGCCCATTCTCCCTGATCCATCAGATAAGCCCATTCTCCCTGATCCATCAGATAAGCCCATTCTCCCTGATCGAATGCCTTCTCCGCATCCAGAGCCACCACCACTTCCATCTCCCTTCCCTCTGCTGGAGAGTGGACCACATTCAGCAACCTCACGTTCGAGAGGTTCCCTTCCCTTCACCAACCTTGTGTGGTCCTCCTCCATCACCTTTAGGAGACACCCCTCCAGCCTTAATGCGAACACTTTTGCCACCACCTTGGCATCTGCATTCAGCAGTGAAATGGATCTATACGACCCACATTCCACCGGGCCGTTATCTGTTATACATGAGACAGGACAAAATCAAGCTTGTATCACGAGGCCTTGCACTGTATACATAGATGGTACTAGAAAAGACCCTCCTATTAACCATTACTTTAGCAACAGATATACAATCTATGACCCGGAGCAAAATAAAAACTTCCAATTAGGCCAGCATCGTATGAACAACGTTGTACAGCCATAGGCACACGGAACATTCCCCAAGTAATAATACTGAAACAACTTGAACGATTTCTACACAACAACGGCCGGGTCAAACAATAACTCAATAAAAGGGGACGTTCTATACATTCATTAACAGTGGCGGTGTCCTAATAGGAGGGTGAGTTAACAGGTATAGCTGACACAGTATCTGCACTGACACTTCACCATTGGGGTGAGGTATTTTAGAGGGTGGTCCCCTCAAGCTCAACTTAATGATACCCCATCTTGCAGTTGTCCTTCTGTTAATTCTCTTTTTTGCTTCTTTTGGTACTAATCATGTGTAGATTGTGAAAATTACTCTCCCCTCTGCCTCTGGAGCTCAGTTGCGATGAACTCCATCATCTTTTCCATCATTGCCGGGGTTTGCGCTGGTGATTCCATGGGGTCAGTTGTGGCCGCCTCGTGGGCTACCCTGCTCCAAGGTTGTGGTTTCCCTCCTTGCTTTTATTGTTTTTACAACTGGATTTTAGTTGGCCCCACAGTGGGGGGGAGGGGGGATGCGACGCGGTGTTAGTTTGGGAATATTTTGCCCTTTTGGTGCCTGTATGGAGGGGCTGAAAGGTCGAAACGGAAGGTCCTGGACGAGAGCCACCTTTTGTGCAACTGCTCCACACGTGGCCGCCATTAGAAGTCCAACTTTCCCATTTCTAACTTTGTATTGTCGATAGTGTCAGCCGTGGCTCAGTGAGCACCTCTCTCCTCTCTGAATAAGAAGGTTGTGAGTTCAAATCCCAGTCCAGGGACTGGAGGACAATCACACAATTACACACCCCAGCACTGAGGGAGTGCTGCACTGTCAGAACAGCTTTCTTTCAAATAAGATGTTAAACTGAGGCCCTGGCTGCCCCTCTCAGGTGGGTGTAAAAGTTCCCACAGCCACTATTTTGAAGAAGAGCAGGGGAGTTATCCCCGGTGTCCCGGTCAATATTTATCCCTCAATCAACATCACTAAAAACAGATCATCTGCTCATTATCACATTGCTGTGTGTGGGATCTTGCTGTGTGTAAATTGGCTGCTGTGTTTCCAACATTGCAACAGTGACTACACTTTAAAAGCACTTCATTGGCTGTAAAACACTTGGGATGTCCTGGGTGGCATTCTCCATTCCTGAGGCGAAGTGTTGAAGCCGGGGCAGGATTCATGGATTTCCGACAGCAAAACCAGTGGGAAACCTGGACGGAGTCAGCTACTGTTGAGGGGCCAGCACCACATGGAACACAATTCATTCCAATGAGAAATGGTGCGGGATTCGGCGGGTCTGTGATTGACAAGCTGCAGCCACACATACACATTACAATCCCCACACACACTCAGTCACCAGGCAGGAATGTTGCCTTCCAGTCGGGGAACATTACAGCAGTCAAAGGCATTCAGCCTCTGATCTTCAGGTAAGCGTTCTCCAAGGCGGCCTTCAGGATGCGCGACAACGCAGAAACGGATAGCCAAGTTCCGCACACGTGAGTACGGCCTCACCCGGGACCTTGGATTCATGTTGCTTTACATTCAGTCCCCCTCCCCAGTATCTGGCATGGGCATGCAAAATTCTACCAACTGTCCTGGCTTGAGACAATTCATACCTCTTTACCCTGGGATTACCCCTCTCTCCAGTTGCTCCGTCTGGATCTGTAAAGACTTAATTACCTGAAAAGACTCGCATTCTAAGCATTATCTTGCATCCTTGACTTTGTCTATATGTGTGTTACTGGAACGTATCTCTTCATGAAATGAAATTGAAAATCTCTTATTATCACAAGTAGACTTCAATGAAGTTACTGTGAAAAGCCCCTAGTCACCACATTCCGGCGCCTGCTCGGGGAGGCTGTTACGGGCTGGTCCAGGCGGGGGGTGTGGAGCACAGAGTCTCGCTTCATGCAGACGACCTGCTTCTGTATGTATCGGACCCAATAGAGGGGATGGAAGAAATCAGGAGGATTCTAGGAGAATTTGGCCGGTTTTCAGGGTATAAGCTAAATATGGGGAAAAGCGAGATGTTTGCAGTCCAGGCAAGGGGACAGGAGAGGTGATTGGGGAAGCTGCCGTTTAGGTCAGTAGGGGGAAGCTTTAGGTGTCTAGGCATCCAAGTGGCGCGGGAATGGGACCGGCTGCATAAATTAAATCTGGCCCGACTAGTAGACCAAATGAAGGACAATTTTCGGAGATGGGATGCGCTCCCGCTGTCACTAGCTGGAAGGGTGCAGACAGTGAAGATGACGGTCCTCCCGAGATTCCTGTTCGTGTTTCAATGTCTCCCCATCTTTATTCCGCGGTCCTTTTTTAAACGGGTCAACAAAGTGATCACTGGTTTTTTTTGGGCGGGCAAGTAAGGAAGGTAATGCTTGAGCGGAGTCAGGGAGAGGGCAGGCTGGTGCTGCCAAATTTTAGTAACTATTATGGGCGGCGAATATAGCCATGATCATACAAGGGCACCAGTCTGGGGGCGTTGGTAACTGCGCCTCTGCCGTTCCCGCCGGCACGGTACTCCACCAGCCCCATGGTGGTGGCGGCCCTGAGAGTCTGGGCACAATGGAGGAGACATGTGGGAGCAGAGGGAGCATCGGTCTGGTCTCCAATCTGTAATAATTACCGGTTTGCCCCGAGAAGTATGGATGGGGGGGTTCCGGATATGGCGGAGAGCAGGGATTGAGAGGATGGGGGATATGTTTATAGAGGGGAGCTTTCCGAGTATGAGGGCGCTGGAGGAGAAATTTAGATTGGCGAGGGGAAACAAATTCAGGTATCTGCAGGTGCGGGACCTCCTGCGTAAACAGGTGTCCACCTTCCTGCTCCTACCACCAAGGGGGATTCAGGACAGGGTAGTTTCTAGAGGGTGGGTGGGAGAAGGGAGCGTCTCTGACATTTACAAGGAACTTATGGGGTCAGAGGAGACGCAGACTGAGGAGCTGAAGCGCAAGTGGGAGGAGGAGCTGCGAGGAGAGATAGAGGATGGTCTATGGGCGGACATGTTGAGTAGAGTCAATGTGTCCACAACATGTGCCAGGCTCAGCCTGATACAATTCAAGGTCGTTCACCGGGCTCACGTGACAGTGGCCCAGATGAGGAGATTCTTTGGGATGGAAGACAGGTGTGCAAAATGTGCGGGAGGGCTAGGGAACCATGTCCACATGTTCTGGACATGTCCGAAGCTTAGGGGATTTTGGCAGGGGTTTGCAGATGTCATGTCCACGGTGTTAAAACAAGGGTGGCACTGAGTCCAGAGGTGGCGATTTTCGGGGTGTCGGAAGACTCGGGAATCCAGGAGACAGAGGCAGACGTTCTGGCCTTTGCTTCCCTGGTAGCCCCGGAGACGGATGCTATTAGCTTGGAGGGACTCAAAGCCCCCGAAGTCGAACATCTGGCTATCGGACATGGCTAGCTTTCTCTGTTTGGAGAAAATCAAGTTTGCCTTGAGAGGGTCAATGTTAGGGTTCACCCGGAGGTGGCAACCATTCGTCGACTTCTTCGCAGAAAATTAATCACCAGCAGAAGGGGGGGGGGGGGGGGGGGGGGGATAGTTTAGTTTACAGTAGGGGGTCAATAAAATTGGGAACGGCAAGGGAGGGAGATAGCTTTTGCACTATGTTTATAGATTCATGTACATTGTTTATTTTGTTGTTGTTATACCAAAAATACCTCAATAAAATATTTATTAAAAAAAAAGAAATCTGTGCAACTCAGCGGTGAATATATTCAGTGACCCCCAGACTCCACTGGTCCCTGTGGAAGAGAAATCCAGAGACTAACAACCCTCTGAAGGAAGAGATGACTGGAAATATATAACATAGCTACAGTACAATATTACACAATTAGAAATAATAAATATACTTTATTGCAGACCCAACAATAATACATCTAATATGCACCATATAACAACACTGGACATGTATCTGATGTTAATTTACTGTCGATTGTGGGAGGAAAAAACAGAACCTCCCCCAGACAAGGTTTCCAGGCAACCGGCTGACAGCTCCGCCCAGACCCGGGACTGCGCATGTCCAAGAAAAAGGGGAAGCTGCGCATGTGCAAAGGGGTTACCCCCCCCCATACCACCGACAAACAAGCGGATATCTTGACCAATGAGAAGAATCGGAGAACCGGAAGGACTCTTGTCCTCCAGCCAATCACACCGCGGGCTTTGTGTCACTGAAGACCGAGCTTCACACGGACGCAAACCTCCTCCTGTCTGCAACATTTGTGAGTAAAACACTTTCTTTTCTCCCCCTTTCCATTTCTTTTCTCATTCTCACCTTCAATTGGTCACTTGCAGCAACTGAAGGGAAAGGAAGTGAATCCAGGGAGGGTGCAGACTCTGGAAAGTTTGGCCCAGGTCTCTCTCAAAGACATAGACATCCTTTGCTCCCTCAGCTTGACACATTTATTTGTCTGGCTAAAAGGATGGTCTCTTTCCTAATGTTCACAATTAAAGGGCTGGTTTCTCCAGGAGATGGCTGACATTTAGGGGACAGTAAATTAATATCAGAGATATGTTTAGTGTTGTTATATGGTCCAGATTAGATGTATTATTTATGGTTCTGTCATAAAGTGCATTTATTATTTTTAGTCTTGTAATATTGCACTATATCTACGTTATATATTTCCATTCATCTCTTCCCTCAGAGGGTTGTTAGTCTCGAGAATTCTTTTCCACAGGGACCAGTGGAGGCTGGGGTTCATTGAATATATTCACGGACGAGTTAGACAGATTTCTAAGATTTTTTTATTTGGTTTCTTTTCCTATTTTTCAAACAATGAACACAACAGAGTAACAAAAAAATTGGTGGAAAATGGGTACAGCGCAAAACAAGAGATATTTCTGCATAAATACAACAACGTATCGCAGAATTAATGCAGATCAGGATATTTGAGAGATGGGAGCCTCTGGATGAATTGCCGGACCAATCGAACAACCAGTTAAAATGTTAGCATAGCGAGTGGGGAAAGAGGTAAGATTATATACAAACACAAGGATAACAATGCAGATTGAAGACCCTAAAACAGACTGACAGCATAATCAAATTAAAATTAATAAGTTGAATTGAATTCGCTCATGGGAAGCCCAGGAGGAGCAAGCCAATCAAATTGAAACATCTGAATTTGAGGTTGGGGTCTCATACTTTACAGAATGGGGAGGGCCAATTCTAATAAAATAAAACAGGATCTGTCCAAAGTTAACTGGGAGCAGCTACTTGTAGAAAAATCTGCAATAGTGCTGTGGGATTCATTCAAAAAGGAAATATAGAATACAGGGCCAACATGTTCCCATGATAGTGAGGGGGGGGGGGGGGGGGGGGGGGGGGGGGGCAATAGGTCCAGAGAACCCTGGGTGTTCAGGGATACCCAGGCTTGGATAAGGAATAAAAGGGAGGCTTATGGCAAATATGGAGGGCTCAAATCAGCGGAAGTCCTTGAGGAATATAGAAAGTGCAGGGGGGTTACTTCAGAAAATAATTAGAGCGAAGAGGGGGCATGAAAAGCACTGGCGGGTAAAATAAAAGAAAACCCAAAGATGTTTTCTAAGTATATTAGGGACAGGAGGTTGATCAGGGTAAGAGTAGGGCCCATTCGGGACCAACTTGGCAATGTGTGTGTGGAACCGGAAGATATAGGTGAGGTTTTAAATGAGTACTTTGCATCTGTGTTCACTACAGAGAAGGATGATGCAGGTCTAGAAATCGGGGAGACGCACTGTGATTTACTTGAACAACTTCACAATAAGAAGGAGGCGGTATTAACAGTTTTAACGGGTCTAAAAGTGGGAAAATTTCTGGAGCCAGATGAGATGTAACCCAATCCCTTGTGGACCTTGGACGAGAAGTTAATTGATAGAGTCTGATATTCGGAGACCCAATCCTCTCTTAGCTCCTGGTGATTGGAGCTGAACAAACTTGAGGCGAGGTTTCTTTTTGTTCCAGATAAATGTACTAATCATTCCATTAATTTCCTTAACGATTCTGGTCGACAGCAGTATAGGCAGCATCTGCAGAGGGTACAACAGTCTGGGCAACACATTTTAATGAAGGAGATCCTCCCTCACCATGAAATCGGAAGAGCCGACCACCGGGCAAGGTCCCACCTAATAGTCACCATCAGCTGTGGAAAGTCAGCCCCATATAGCTGTCTGAAAGGGGGGGGGTCATTGGCATTCCCAGATATTTTAATCCAAGGGGGACCATCTGAAGGGAAGTTAGCAAGAGGAGGGGGTTTTACCCCTCAAACCCTCCCCACCGGCATAGCCTCAGACTCAATAAAATTGATCTTATAACCAGAGCAGGCAGTAAATCTATCCACTACTCCGATGATGGCCGGGACTGAAACACTGGGGTTTGATACAAACTGCAGCCCGTCATCTGCACACAGGGTGATCTTGTGCTGCCTCACCCTACCCCCAGTCCCGATATCAGAGGGTCTGATCTGATATCCTCCGGCAAGGGCTCAGTGGCCAACGCAAACAGCCAGGGGGACAGAGGGCAGCCCTGCCTCGTCCCTCTCTGAAGCTCAAAATTCGACACCCTTAAACCATTGGTGAGCACCGCCGCTGCCGGTCTGTGATATAACAATTGAATCCACTCAATATAATCCTCACCCAACCCGAAGCCTCGCAGCGGATACACCAGATAATTCCACTCAACTCGAGCAAAAGCTTTCTCTGCATCGAAGGAGATCAGCAACCCATCCAATGGGTATTTCTGAAAAGCCTGAATCACATTCAGCAACCTTCCAACATTGTTCCTGGAAAACCTTCCCCGTATAAACCCAGTCTGGTCCTCCTGCACGATTGTCGGAAGGATGTCCTCCAGCTTTATCGCCAAAACATAAGATCGCAGTTTCAAGTCAACATTCAAAAGAGAGATTGGGCGATAAGAGGCCCACTCCTCTGGGTCCTTGCCCACCTTCAGAATCAAAGAGAGATTAGCCTCACGAAGAGTCGGTGGCAGCATCCCCGAGTCAAAAGAGTGACAATAAAACTCACCAATGGGTCCAACAACAAATCCTCAAATCCCGTATAAAACTCACACCCACAGCCATCCGGTCCTGGGGCTTTACCCGGCTGCAGCTCCTTCATGGCCTTTGACACCTCTGCCCTAGAAAGGGGAGCATTACAAGCCTCACACGCTGGCTTTCTGAGGCCTCCGGGAGATTCAGGGAAGAAAATGCTCCACACCCACCAACATATCACCAGATTGTTCAGACTTGTATAATCCTGCATAGAATTCCCAAAATCCTCATTTATCTCCTCCGTCTTCATGGCCCTTTCCCTCTCTCAAGCCGCACAGAGGGAATCGCTATGAAGTCGGCCTTTTTCTTTGTCACATTTGCTCGGCTTATTCCCAAACTGGTGCAACTTTTGCCTCACAAACTCTCAACTTTTCTTGACCTGCTGAGTCAATAGGGAGTCCAAAGCCGCTCTTGCTGCGTTAACCTCCTTCAGCGATAGCTTACTCGGGCCCTCCATATGATTCTCCACCACCTTCACCAAACAAACCTCCAGGCCCCGCCGGTTCTCCAGCATCCTGCACCTTTTATTAGCAGGGTAAGAAATGATCAGCCCCCGAGCATAAACTTTACACGTCTCCCACAAAATGGAGGGGGAAATACCAGGGGTCAAATCGAAAGGAAGAACTCAAACTCTTTAATAAAACATGTAGTAAATGAAGCTTCTCTTATCAGGGAGGCATCAAACCTCCACGTTCTCGACGTTGGGGTGGGCTCTCGAGGAAAAACTCCAGAACAGCGGGAGAATGGTCCACGATTACGATGCTCCCTGTGGTGCAAGAGGACACCAGGTGTAGGATTGTCCTCGGCACAAAACAGTCATTGATTCTTGTCTGACATTGAACTGGGGCTGGAATGAATGTAAAATCTCTGTCCTCGGTTCTCCAAACATCCAAATAACCCACCTCCTCACAAGCCGAGGCCAACGGCCCAGCTTACAGTGTGTGTGCGCGTGGGGGGATGGGGATGGGGATGGGGAGGGGGGGGGGGGGGGGGGGGGGGGGGGGGGGTCCTGGTCACCGGGAGATTCTCTATCAGAGGAGTTAAGCGGCCGTTGAAGTCACCAACCACAAAAGAGTTAGTTTCAGGGATCCATAAGCATTCATTATTGAAACAACATCTCCATGCACCAAACCTCTAATGATCACATATCCACCTCCTTTGTCCTTGGTACAGGTTTAAACCTTAAATGGGATATTTTTATTAATAAGGATTGTCACACCCCTGCTACTTGATGAAAATGAGGCAAAAAAATCTTCCCCACCCGATCCCGCCTCAATTTAAAGTGTTCCTCATCATCCAGATGGGTTTCCTGTAATAAAGCCATGTCGACTTTCTCCTGAAGAAAGGAGAGGACCTTTTTCCTTCTGACAAGGTGATGGATGCCCTGTACATTCCCTGAGAAAATCTGAAGATTAACTGCCGCCATTAGTGAGGCGACAGAGAGAACAGGAACAGATTTTCACACCACAATCGGGCGTGTGCCATTACCCCCTCCTCCAACTCACTTTACACCAGAGGCACCAAAGTTTCCCCAAACTGCTCCATTCACAGATAAAAGCCCCGTCTGTAACAAAGTAGGATAAAGTCAACAACACATAAACCCTCCCATAATAACAAAAATACAGAAGAATCACCACCACAATAGATCCAAGGGGACTTTCCTCAATAAGACTGAGGACCCGGAGGATTAACCCCACGGCCAGACTGTCGTTACCCTCAGGATACCTTCTCCAAAATGAGGAGAAGGTAAGAAGGGCCAACAAGGGAATGGGGATCGAATGTCCCTCCCACATTTTAGACCCACCCGTGAAGACCTGCATCCACCACCACCCACCCTTCGGCAATGGCACCACTCGGTTCTGCCATGATTAATGCTCGGATAATAGAAGAAAAACGACGGATAATAAGCACACGGCACATCTACCATAACTGAGATAAGATAATACGAATCCCTGTCACTCGAGGAGAAGACATTCAATCGATACTCACAGAATAACAACTCCCTTCAATAAGATCAAAGATAACAAATTCAGACAACACCATGGCAGGGTGGCGCAGTGGTTAGCACTGCCGCCTCACGGCACCGAGGACCCGGGTTCGAACCTGGCCCAGGTCACTGTCCGTGTGGAGTTTGCACATCTCCCCGTGTCTGCGTGGGCCTCACCCCCACAACTCCAAGATGTGCAGAATAGGTGGATTGGCCATGATAAATTGCCCCTTAATTGGAAAAAAAATGAATTGGGTACTTTAAATTTTAAAAAAAACAACACCATGATAGGGAAAGAGTCCGGATTAGAGCCGGAGTTAGGCTGAGCTGCAAACCATCCCTCCAAATCCTTGCCCTTCATGGATTTTACGAAGGTCAAGGCAGTAGTCAGATTATTGAAAGACTTGACGGAATTGTCAGATACAATTTTCAGGGTCACTGGATAAAGCGACATAATTCACTCCCGCAGCCTTGAGTTCCCTTCAAACTTCATCGAAGCCTCGATGCTTTCGCTGCCAAAAAGTCCTGGAAGAAGGAAATCCTCATTCCCTCATGGAGCCAGGTCCCACCTCACCTTTCCCGTCTCCAGGACCTTCTGGTGATCTTTCACATTGTGGAAGCGAATGATTACAGGCCTGGGATGAAAACTATCCCTCGGCCTCAAAGATAGTGGGTGCCACAGTGGTTAGCTCTGCTGCCTCACGGTGCCTGAGACCGATTCCGACCTCGGGTGACTGTGTGGAGTTTGCATTATCCTTCCGTCTGCGTGGGATTCCTCCGGGTGCTCCGGTTTCCTCCCACGCCCCAAAGATGTTCAGGTTAGGTGGATTGGCCATGATAAATTGCCCCCAGGTGGGGTGGTGGCGATAGGGTGGGGTTTGGGCCTAGCGAGGGTGCTCTTTCAGAGGGTCGGTGCAGACTCGATGGGCTGAATGGCCCCTTTCTGCACTGTAAGGATTCTATGTATGGGATCCGATGCACCCTTTCTAATTCTAAACACCCATGTTTCACATCCTGCTTGAGAAAACGTGGCAGCCGGTCCTCTAAGAACCTAACGGGAGCCTCACCCTCCACACCTTCTGGCAGGCCGACAACTTGGATGTTCTTTCTCTGACCCTCGGTTCTCCAAGTCCTCCAGGGCCTCCCCCACGCCAACCAGCCGGTTTTCCAAGGATTGAATTCTTGCCTCTGCCGAGGAGGCATCTTGCTCAACGTTCAGGATTCTCTCCTCCGGATCAGCGAGCCTCTTTTTACATAGAATTTACAGTGCAGAAGGAGGCCACTCGGCCCATCGAGTCTGCACCGGCCCTTGGAAAGAGCACCCTACCCGAGGTCAACACCTCCACCCTATCCCCATAACCCAGTAACCCCACCCAACACTACGGGCAATTTGGGACACTAAGGGCAATTTATCATGGCCAATCCACCTAACCTGCACATCTTTGGACTGTGGGAGGAAACCGGAGCACCCGGAGGAAACCCACGCACACACGGGGAGGATGTGCAGACTCCACACAGACAGTGACCCAAGCCGGGAATCGAACCTGGGATACTGGAGCTGTGAAACAATTGTGCTATCCACAATGCTACCGTACTGCCCTCTTCATGGTGTTTTACAGCTCAGCCTCATGAGCTCACAGATATTGAGTCAGCTCACTCAGCCTCAGGTCAATAACACGGAGAATGTCGGCAGTCATCATTTTCACCGCCTCCGAGAGAGCCCCGGAGAGCGCGGGGTCGAGACACCTCCTGAGGGTCAGGCCGCCATGTTGAAAAGGTGGCTCCACCCCCACTGAATCCGCCTGCACTCTTTTATCGAGGGATTTCTTGACATTCTTCGGCATAATTGAGATGGATAGAAAGCTGGTCAGCAGACATGAAGCAAAAAGTTGGAATAAATGGGTCTTTTTCTGATTGGCGGGCAGTGACTTTGGGGTACCGCAGGGATCTGTGCCAGGACCCCCAACAGTTCCCATTATATATTAAAGATTTGGATGATGGAACTAAATGTACTATCTCCAAATTTGCAGATGACCAGATTGGGTGGGAGGGTGAGCTGTGAGGAGGATGCGGAGATGTTTCAGCGGGCTTTGGAGGTTGAGTGAGTGGGCACATGCATGGTACATTCAGTATAATCTGGATAAAATGTGAAGTTATCCGCTTCTGTCGGAAAAATAGGAAGGCAGATGATTATTTGAATGGGTGTAAATCGAGAGAGGTGGATACTCAGCGACACCTTGGAGTCCTCGTGCATCAGTCGCTGAAAGTGAGTGCGCAGGGGCAGCAGGCAGTAAAGACGGTAAGTGGTATGATGGCCTTCATGGAGAGAGGATTTGAGCACAGGAATAGGGCATTGGTGAGGCCACACCTGGACTATTGTGTGCAGTTTTGGTGTCTTTATCTGAGGAAAGGTCTTCTTGCTATGGACGGAGTGCAACAAAGGTTTGCCAGGATGATTCCTGGGATGACGGGACTGTCGTAGGAGGAGAGAATAAATTGGTTGGGATTTTATTCATTCCAGTTGAGAAGAGAGAGAGGGAATGTCAGAATCTGTATAATCTTGCCAAACCTAATCCTGATGTCTTCCAGGGACAGGATAACAAATATTAATTCAAGGATCAGGTACACGAGTGCCTGGCAATCAGGATAAATGATGGATTATAGGCGAGTGGCACCAGAACCTGCGGAAAAGCAGCTACTCCCGCACCCGCGTCACATGGTCCCCCCCCCCCCCCCCCCCCCCCCCCCCACCACCACCACCCCAGACAGATTTCTGATTGTCGAGGGTTATGAAGAACCGGCAGGAAAATGGAGTGAAAGCTGAGATGAGGAGGGATTTCCTCACTCGAGGATGTGGTGAAGCTTTGAAATTCTCTACCCCAGAGGACTGTGGAGCCTCAGTCATTAAGTATTTTCAAGACTGAGATTGACAGGTTTCCAGATATTGAAGTTATCGAGGGATAGTGTGGGAAAATGGTGCTGAGGTAGATTGGTGACTGCAGCTCTGATTTGTTATGGTCTCTGTGTCCAGGGCAGGAAGCAGTGAGCATGGATCTGTCAATCAGCCTGAATCAGCACCTTACATAGAACGTAGAACTGTACAGCACAGTACAGGCCCTTCGGCCCATGATGTTGTGCTGAACTAGTCTGAAACTAAGATCAAATCAACCTATTCCCAATCATTCTAGTGCACCCATGTGCCTATCCAATAACCGCTTGAAAGTTCCTAAAGTGTCCGACTCCGCTACCATAGCTGGGATTGCGTTCCACGCCCCAACCACTCTCTCAGTAAAGAACCGACCTCTGACATCCCTCCTATATCTTCCACCATGAACCTTATAGTTATGTTCCCTTGTGACAGCTACATCCACCCGAGGAAAAAGTCGCTGAACGTCCACTCTATCTATCCCTCTCATCATTTTATACACCTCAATTAAGTCACCTCTCATCCTCCTTCGCTCCAATGAGAAAAGCCCTAGCTTCCTCAACCTTTCCTCATAAGACCTACCCTCCGATCCAGGCAACATCTTGGTAAGGCAGCATCTTCAGGCGAATTGGGAGGGTGAATATTAGATACAGCAGAGTGAGAATGGAGGGAGAGTGTGTGGGATGGAGATTTACACCATTTGGGGAATGAGAGAGGAAAGATTGTTCCAGAGAAACTAGAATTGTCTGTTCTGAATTTCTATCCTGTACTGACAGTGATGCTTTTTGTAAATTGTTTTTACAGGGTATTAGAAGAGGAGGAATTACAGACAGAAATCTCAAAGCTCACACATGGATCTGTCAGAGTCGCTTGATTCATCGGGATCTGAATATCAGCCTTAGAATTGAGAAGGAGAAATGTTTGCCCGATCTGGCTGCTTCAGAAGATTTTAAACATCAGTGTGACTGGAAAAGCACCGAGACACACACACCTGAGTGAGAGCGTTCCAGAGCACTGACTGTGGAAAGAGCTTTAACCAGTTACACAGCCTGAAAATCATCATCCCATTCACAGCGGGGAGAGACCGTACACGTGTTCTGTGTGTGGGCGAGACTTCAACTGATTGTCCGACCTGGAGAGACAGGAGGAGACCTCAAGGATGGAGAAACCGTGGAAATGTGGGGATTGTGGGAAGGGATACAGAGTCCCATCTCTGCTGGAAGCTCATCGACGCATTCACACTGGGGAGAGGCCATTCACCTGCTCTCAGTGTAAGAAGGGATTCACTACATTATCCAGCCTGCGGACACACCAACAGGTTCACACTGGGGAGAGACCGTTCATCTGCTCTCAGTGTGGGAAGAGATTCACTGTGCTGTCCAGCCTGCAAACGCACCAGCGAGTTCACAATGGGGAGAAGCCATTCACCTGCTCTCAGTGTGGGAAGAGATTCACTCGGTTATCCAGCCTGCGGACACACCAGCGAGTTCACACTGGGGAGAGGCCGTTCACCTGCTCTCAATGTGGGAGGAGATTCACTCGGTTATCCCACCTGCGGACACACCAGCAAATTCATACTGAGGAGAGGCCGTTCCCCTGCTCTCAGTGTGAGAAGGGATTCACTGAGTTATCCAGTCTGCGGAGACACCAGCGAGTTCACACGGGAGAGAGGCCCTTCCCCTGCTCTCAGTGTGGGAAGGGATTCACTGAGTTATCCAGCTTGAGGACACACCAGCGAATTCACACTGGGGAGAAGCCGTACACCTGCTCTCAGTGTGGGAAGGGATTTACTCAGTTATCCAGCCTGCGGTCACACCAGCGAGTTCACACTGGGGAGAGGCCATTTATCTGCTCTCAGTGTGAGAAGGGATTCACTCGGTTATCCCACCTGCAGACACACCAGAGAATTCACTCTGGGGAGAGGCCGTTCAGCTGCTCTCAGTGTGAGAAGGGATTCACTCAGTTATCCAACCTTCGAGTACACCAGCGAGTTCACACTGGGGAGCTGCCAATATCCTGCTCTGATTAGTGATCCATCCAACCTCCGGTGACATTGTTGAGTTCACACAGGGGAGAGGCCATTCATCTGCTCTCAATATGGAAGGAATGTTGTGATTCGTCGCACCGACTGAGACGCCAGAATTTCACAATTGATTACAGGGTTGGATTCTGCCGTTCTTGTTTCTGCTCTCAATTACATCCAGAACTGCATTTTGTTCATTCTGGCAGTTGGTCAAGGGGGAGGGTTGGAAGGTTTCTTTCTGCTGGACTGGCCGGTCTCACAACTTTGCTTCCAGTGGACTGACGAACTTTGAGCCTTGTTGCGATTACCTGGTTCCAAGTTTCACGAGGACCACAGAATGAAATGGTGCTTTGAAGTTTGAAGATATTTAGTTCCCATTTCTGTTTGGAAGTCCCCAAAAGCATGCCACATTGCCATGAAGATGGGCTATGCGTGGTGATATGTCATTTCTGTATTTAGTTGGCAATGCAACCTCAACCAGCTGCTGGCGATAAAGGTCTATCGCATGACTCAAGGCAGCCACCAGTTAGTAGTAAGTCGTACAAGAGGATAGTCACACCTAGGGTAGCTCCAGGAGAATTCACTGAATTCATTTAGTAGCCATCGTCTGTATTATAGTTTGTTAGTTCTGTTTCCACATGTTTGTTAATAAATCATCTTTCTAGTTAAACAACTATTTTGTGTTATATAACAACGGTTGTATCACAGAACACAACATGGTACCAGGAATGCAGAACATTTAAAGATAACAGCGGAGAAGACAGGGCGGAATAGGCTGAAGAACGAAAAGAAGAATTCTTCCGCCGACCTGGTGAACTATGTCCATCTGCAACTCAACGTAACAAAAGACAATAAAGTTAGAGATGGAAGGTTTGTAGGCACCCCACCAGCTTCAAGTCTCGGGCAGCCCTGGACCTGCAGTCACAACCTGACGAGAGGCATATTGCGTTGCTGTTTACCGTAGCAGCTCCTCAAGCAATAGAAATATACAACACAAGTAATAAAGCACTTCGAATGGCATTGCACTCCGAAGAAAAATGAAACATTTGATTGATACATATTTCATACGCGTACCCAAAAAGCCAGCAAATCTTTTGATAGCTTTGTAACCGACTGGCAGCTGAAGGAGCAGTCATGTAATTTTAGTACATTAAAGTCGTCGATGATCCATGTGTTCGGCATATCGAATGATAGAGTGCGTGAGAGGCTGTTAAGGGAAGAAGACCTGATTAGAAACACAACCTGTCCTGGTCCCCCCATGCCGACACTATAGTTAAGAAAGCCCACCAATGACTACTTTCTCAGAAGATTAAGGAAATTTGGCACGTCAGCTACGACTCTCACCAATTTCTACAGATGCATGCACCAAAGAAAGCATTCTTTCTGGTTGTATCACAGCTTGGTATGGATCCTGCTCTGCCCAAGACCGCAGGAAACTACAAAAGGTTGTGAATGTAGCCCAGTCTATCACGCACAACAGCCTCCCATCCATTGACTCTATCTATAATTCCCGCTGCCTCGGAAAGGCAGCCAGCATAATTAACGACCCCACGCACCCCGGACATACTCTCTTCCACCTTCTTCCGTCAGGAAAAAGATACTGAAGTTTGAGGTCACTTACCAACCGACTCAAGAACAGCTTCTTCCCTACTGCCATCAGACTTTTGAATGGACCTACCTCGTATTAAGTTGATCTTTTCTCTACATCTTGCTATAACTGTAACACTATATTCTGCAGTTTCTCCTTCCTTCCCTATGTATGGTCTGCATTGTTTGTACAGCATGCTAGAAACAATACTTTTCATTGTATACCAATACATGTGACAATAATAAATCAAATTAAATCAAAAGTCAAAATGCTCTCAAGTGAGCTAGCCGCACAGCAGATCAGTACGCTCAACTTGAAACATTCTGACACCAATCTAGAAGCCAGCGCTGTGACATAGTTCAATAAAAAACGTGGTCTCAGTGTGGGCGGCCATTTTAAGCAGCCCACCGGGTCCGCCATCTTATGCCAGTGATGCGGCAATCGACATGGGCCCCGGCAATGACCGGCATTTGGGAAAGTACGTTCCAAGTGTGGCCGTGCAAATCATTTTGCGAAACAATGCTTTTCGAGTCCAACAGTGGGCCAAACAGGATCAGTCAACTCAGTTGATGAGATGTCCGTTGAAGAACAGTTTTTCATTGATCTGATTTCAACCAAGGACACGATGAGTCTGACTATGAAAAGGGAAGAAGTCTTACTGGCTAGTTGTGACAATAGTGACGGTGAAGCTGATACCATCGAAGACAGATGGACAATTCCAGTGAGGCTGAATGACACAATGATAAAATGCAAACTCGACACTGGAGCGAGGGCAAACCTCCTTGGTCTGTCCAATTTGCACCGGATGTGGGTTAAACTGAAAGTCGTCAATCAAACGAGACTGCTGACAGACGACAGTGGGATTGAAATTGAGACGCTAGGTGCATGTGACCTCGAAGCATGGATACACAACAGAAGCCACATCATTCCATGTTCCATTGTGGACACGGAATGCAAGTCCACCATAGGAGCGGATACGTGTGAGGCCCTGAACCTAGTTGAGCGGCTGTACATTCCAGGCAGCGCTGCGACGGAGGATCATCGTGACTGGCAACGAGATAAAATGACGTAGTTGTCCAATGAGATACAAGCGAAAGTTAAAATGGAGGACGACAAACCAGATGAAGAGATGGAAGAGCTAAAGGGCTTTCCAGAATTCTGCTTAACAGTCTTCAAGAATGTGAATTTACTCAGTGGAATGATACAGGAGCATGATGAACCTATATTAAAGCATCTACAAAATGTTAGAATATTAAATGTTCAGAGCTGGAACAGCCAATGAGCTTCACTCTGGAGTTTAAGTTTGAGCCAAATGAGTATTTCACAAATGAGGTAGTCACGAAAGTATACCAGCTGGAATCCTGGCCTGACGAGTTCGACTTTTTATTCTTTGATGAACCAGAAATCCCGGGATGCACAGGCTGCCAGATCGACTGGAAGAAAGGAAAAAATGTCACACTGAAAACCATTAAAACGAAGCATAAGTGTCGGAATCCTCGTAAAACAGTTACAAGAACGGACTCATTCTTCAAGCTCCTCAATCCTCCTGAAGTTCCACAGCATGGAGTGTTAAATAAACGTTCTGCAGCAAAACTTGCTGCTGACTTTGAAATTGGTCCTTTCTTGTCTGTACAAATAATTCCATGTGCAGTGCCATCCTTTACCGGGAAAACCATTGCAGGTGATAATGACTCCGATGATGATCACTACGATGATAATTATGACGACCATGAGTACGATGAGGAAAGTGGAGACTCAGATGGTGAGCTAGATGAGGATGATCATGAAATGTTAAATCGGTGGTTTGGCAGGAGTGACAAGGTGATCACAAGGGACGCCCATCTGCGCAGGATACCGAATAAGTGTGAGAACTCTAACATGGCGTATGTGGAGGCTGAAAGTGAGACTGCAGTAATGGACACATCAGATCACAGCAACTCAACTGTGAACAGGCTGATAACTAAGAAATCATCCCCATTCTGGAGAAACTGGCTCCAGAGGCATATGGTGAATCATTTCATCATAGAATTTACAGTGCAGAAGGAGGCCATTCGGCCCATCGAGTCTGCACCAGCTCTTGGAAAGAGCACCCTACCCAAGTTCAACACCTCCACCCTAACCCAGTAACCCCGCCCAACGCTAAGGGCAATTTTGGACACGAAGAGCAATTTATCACGGCCAATCCACCTAACCTGCACAGCTTTGGACTGTGGGAGGAAACCGGAGCACCCGGAGGAAACCCACGCACTCACGGGGAGGATGTGCAGACTCCGCACAGACAGTGACCCAAGCCGGAATCGAACCTGGGACCCTGGAGCTGTGAAGCGATTGTGCTATCCACAATGCTACCGTGCTGCCCTCATGCCCCTGATATGGTTCCTGCAGTGGACTCCCCAATAGGCCGCTCCACTGAGAGACGTGATACAAGAACAGGTGGATGCATCTGCTTGCAGTTCTACAAGAAAAGACAAAACATATATCGTCCTACCAGATGTGCCACTAATCGTCTCTTCAGCAAAAGACGACCCACACATCATGACATCAAGTGAGGGTGAGCCACGAATTCCGGCTCAAACACAAAATGAAGGGGCAGCACCCAACGTTGGGAACGTTGATCCAGCCCAGACACCAGAGTGCGAGGCTTTGCCGACTGCTCCTGAAGTTGCAGACAAGCTGATGGTACAGAAAAGACCAGCCAGAAAACCGGTCTTCCGGAAGTTAGACAACATCGAGCAGCTGACAAACGTTCAGAAGACCAACCAGGGCAATGTCGTTGTGAATGTCCGAAAGGCTGTGCATCAGATACACGTTCACCAGGCATATCATGTTGTGTGAAGCACAGATGGATTTGTATAGATGACGTGTAAAATGATAATGCAGATCATTTTTTGTAAGGCACATTTATATTTGAATAGAAATGTTAACAGTTCCAGAGGAAGGGGAATGTGGTGATATGCTTGTGCAACAGTTCTGTATATAGTTACCAATGCGACCTCCAACCAGCTGGTGGTGATAGAGGTGGTGAAATGAAATGAAATGAAAATGGCTTATTGTCACGAGTAAGCTTCAGTGAAGTTACTGTGAAAAGCTCCTAGTCGCCACATTCCGGCGCCTGTTCGGGGAGGCTGTTACGGGAATCGAACCGTGCTGCTGGCCTGCTTGGTCTGCTTTAAAAGCCAGCGAATTAGCCCAGTGAGCTAAACCAGCCCCTGTGACTCAAGACACCCGCCAGTTGGTAGTAAGTCGTACAAGAGGATAGTCGCATTTAGAGTAGCTCCAGGAGAATTCACTGAATTCATTTAGTAGCCATTGTCTGTGTTATAGTTCGTTCGTTAACGTTCCATGTATTTGTTAATAAATCATCTTTCTAGTTAAATAACTAGATGTTCTGTGTACATCATTACAACGGTTATATCACAGAACACAACACTATGGTGGTGACATGGTTCTTTTGTTGAATTTATCTGGGTGTTTCTCACAGAAAGAAACTGTCACGGTATGAGGGGCAAGTTGTCTGTGGTAGACTGGGAAATTACAATAAAACGTATGATGATAGACAGGCAATCTCTATCATTTGGGCAGCCCAGTGGCACAGTGGTTAGCACTGTGCCTCACAGTGCCAGCGACCCGGGTTCAATTCCAGCCATGGGTGCCTCTATGTGTGGAGTTTGTACGTTCTCCCTGTGTCTGCGTGGGCTTCCTCCGGGTGCTCCGGTTTTCTCCCACAGTCCAAAAATGTACAGATTAGGTGGATTGGCCATGATAAATTGTCCAAAGGGTACAGGGGTATGTGTGCAGATAGGGTGCTCTTTCAGAGGGTCGGTGCAGACTTGATGGGCTGAATGGCCTCCTTCTGTCCTGTAGGGATTCTATGATTTAAGGAATTATTACATAATTATATAAAATATAGATTCCTTTAAGAAACAAAAATCCAACAGGAAAAGTGATGTAACCGTGGCTAACAAAAAAAGTTAAAGATTCCATTAGATTAAAGGAAGAGGCTCATAAAGTGGCCAAAATAGTAGGAAGCCTGAGGATTTGGGAACTTCTTTTAGAATTCAGCAAAGGAGGACCAACAAACTGATAAAGAGAAAATAGAATATGAGAGCAAACTGGGGAGAAACATAAAAAACGACTGGAAAAGCTCCTATAGGAATGTGAAAAGGAAAAGATTAGCAAAGGGGCAGTAGGGGCAGCACGGTAGCATGGTGGTTAGCATAAATGCTTCACAGCTCCAGGGTCCCAGGTTCGATTCCCGGCTGGGTCACTCTGTGCGGAGTCTGCACGTCCTCCCCGTGTGTGCGTGGGTTTCCTCCGGGTGCTCCGGTTTCCTCCCACAGTCCAAAGATGTGCGGGTTAGGTGGATTGGGCATGCTAAATTGCCCGTAGTGTCCTAAAAAGTAAGGTTAAAGGGTGGGTTGTTGGGTTACGGGTATAGGGTGGATACGTGGGTTTGAGTAGGGTGATCATTGCTCGGCACAACATCGAGGGCCGAAGGGCCTGTTCTGTGCTGTACTGTTCTAAAGACCAATGTGGGTCCATTCCAGGCAGAGACAGGAGAGTTTATAATGGGGAATAAGGAAATGGCAGAGAAACTAAACAATGTGTGTCTGTCTTCATGGAGGAAGATACAGAAATCGTCCCAAAAACACCAGAGATCCAAAGGACTAGTGAGCACGAGGAACTGAAAGAGATTAGTATTAGTGAAAAAGTAGAACTGGAGAAATTAACGTGGTTGAAAGATAATAAATCCCCAAAAGCTGATGCTCTACATCCCAGAGTGTTGAAAGAGGCGGCTGTAGAGATAGTGGATACATTGGTGGTCATCTTTCAAAATTCTATAGATTCTGGAATGGTTCCTGCAGATTGGAAGGTGGTAAATGTAAACCCACTATTTAAGGAGAGAGAGAGAAAACGGGGAACCACAGACCCATTAGCCTGACATCAGTAGGAGGGAAAATGCTACAATCTATTGTAAAGGATGTGATAACATACGAATTAAGAGTAGGAGTCACGAAGTAGGCCACTCGGCCCCTCCAGCCTGCTCCACCATTCAATAGGTTCACGGCTGATCTGATTGTAACCTCAACTCCACACAGGCCCCTTAGAAAATAAATCTGGGAGATAGTTATGGGGAATAAGGAAATGGCAGAGGAGTTAAACAGCTACTTTGCATCAGTCTTTACGGTGGAAGATATTTTG
Organism: Scyliorhinus canicula; assembly: GCF_902713615.1. Classification (NCBI taxonomy): domain Eukaryota; kingdom Metazoa; phylum Chordata; class Chondrichthyes; order Carcharhiniformes; family Scyliorhinidae; genus Scyliorhinus; species Scyliorhinus canicula. The sequence continues at coordinate 111,579,503 of NC_052162.1, read as the reverse complement.
AATATCCCCTTAATAGTAAAGAATACGGGGGAGGAATTAAATACCATCACTGGACAAGTTGTATGAGACAAACTAATGGGGCTAAAGGCAGATCAGCCCCCTTGCCTTGGAGATTTACTGGAGAGTTGGAAAACTGCCAATGTGACACCGCTATCCAAAAGGCAGACAGACAACATGTGGGTGACTACATGGCAAACATTTATTATTGAAGAAATATTGGAATGAATTATTTATTTATTTATTTAAAATTTAGAGCACCAACTCTTTTCTTTCCAATTAAGGGGAAATTTAGCATGGCCAATTCACCTATCTGGCACATCTTGTGTTGTGGGAGTGAGACACATGCAGACACGGGGAAAATGTGCAAACTCCACATAGACTGTGATCCAGGGCCGGGGGTTGAACCTGGATCTGAAGCGCTGTGAGGCGGCCGTGCGCCACCGTGTCACCTCTGTTGGAATGAATTATTAAGGAAGTAATAGCAGCAACTTTGGAAAGTCATCACCGAATCAGGCAGAGTTAGTCAGAATGGCTTCGTGAAAGGGAAACCATGCCTGACTTATTTATCAAAGTTTTTCAAGGAAGTCTCAACCAGAATTAATAGAGGGGAACAGTAGATGTGTTGTATTTGAGCTTCCAGAAGTGTTTTAACAAGGTACGTCACAAAAGATGAAGTCATGAGATAACATCCCATGGTATTGGAGGTAGTATATTGGCATGGGTAGAGAGTTGGATAACAGGCAGCAAACAGCAAGTGGGGATAAGGGGTTCTTTTTCAGGTATCAGTTCTGGGAGAATCAGATTGGGAAGGTAACCTGGAACATGGGTTCATAAAGATTTTTTGAGGAGAATTTCTTAGTGCTGTTCCTTCTATGTAAGCCTAATTGTGACAATAAAGATTATTATATTATTATAGAGCAGTCTATCTGAGACCTCAATGTGCAGTGAGAACGGATTAATCATTAAACATCTGGTGATGGAGCATCTAGGTAACAGTGATCATAATATTGTAGGGCAGTCTATGTTTATTCATTTTAATAGTTTTGGTTTAGTTATGTTCAGTTATCACAGAATCAAAGTGTATGAATCAGTTCACTCAATACGGTGTTGTAATATGTGAGACTCTGTATTCAGGTGCACTCCTCCTTGACAAACAACTTCTGCCACATTGTCTGAAGCTAAAAAATAATGACATTTTATAGTTTCACCACAGGACTGATGCTGAATGAGAATCTGTGTTACATTTTGTGGCAGGGTTAGGGGATACATGTGATGTTTCCTGCAGTTTAATCGTACGTGTCAATGCTGGAGAAATGCTACATCTTTATTGTATTCACTTCTTAACTTAAAACAATTTCCTTCAAAATATACACCGATTTTCTGCATTAGTGTGGGTTTCATTATCAGTTTCTGTAATGGTGTTGTAGTTATATAGTTTCTGTGACTTTTATTTCTTATGAACACGTAATTTATGAACAGAAAATGGTATTTTGTGATGTGTATCTTGCTACTTGAACTTTAGCACTCCAATCACCTTTGTGGATTTATTTTCTATGTTCTGTAGTTAATGCTGTTTAGTTTAAGTTTGTTCATCTCTTGTACTTTTAGTTATTTGTATTTAAGTAACTTGCTTCAGGCATCAGCAGTCACTAAGAAGTTACACATAACACTTGAGATGGATCAGTTAGGACATGAGCCTGACGAACATCAATCCTGAGGAAGTGACACCACATATCCTCTTATGACAAGCACGTAGACACACAAATTACTGTAGGGAAAAGCTAGAAACTTAATTCAACAGCAGGGAAGAGCAATCACTTCTCGACCTTTTGGTTAAAACCAAGCGTCAGATCAAACCCAAGATGAGGTGCAATGTTTCCTTGTCAGCTTGGATCTTGTCTGTCTCTCTTATGGGGACCATAAATTTGAATTGGTTTTTGGAGTGAGCGTTGAGATGGATTAAGGCCTTGCCCGTCCACTTTGCGAATTGGCTTTGTAACTTTAAGAATGGGATTTTAAAACATTTTAAACCTAAGTAAAAGGATGTTACAAGTGACGTGAGATCCTGGGCAGCCAATTAGAAGTTAATGGGAAGTGAAATCAGCAAGGTGGCCAAGTTAATGGGAAGTGACATCAGCAAGGTAACCAACATCCTTTATGACCAATCAGACATTGATTCTGCACCATTTAATCAATCGGACTGATCATGTGCTGCTTGGGCCAATCAGAACTGCAGAATACTACTGACCATGTATAAAGGTAGTTGCTAGAAAGGGTTAATGAGCTACAATTCTCTGGAGTCCGATGCACAACATAACATGAAGTAAGAGGATAGACTTTGGTGAACAGAACAAGAGACATCACCAGTTACTCGGAAGTCGAAAGCTGGTGATCCAGAGTGAACAAACTGATCCACTGACTTTGTTAATTATTGTGATTTTGTACTTATGATGCAAGCTTGATGGGCCAAATGACCTCCTTCTGAACCGTGTGGAATTCTATAGTATCAGTTAGGCCGATGAGCCTGACGAACATCAATTATAAAGTGACACCACACTCTTATTACAATTATGTAGACACAATTTACCTTGTGTTTCCTTGTTATCTCAGTGGAAAAGCTATAAACTTAATAAAACAACAGGGGACAGTAATAAAGGAAAAGATGTTACCACAAGTCACTGAGATCCTGGGCAACGAATTGGAGTTCATTGGAAGTGAAATCAGCAAGGTGGCCAAGTTAATGGGAAGTGACATCAGCAAGGTGGCCAAGTTAATGGGAAGTGACATTGGCAAGGTGGCCAAGTTAATGGGAAGTGACATCAGCAAGGTGGCCAAGTTAATGGGAAGTGACATCAGCAAGGTGGCCAAGTTAATGGGAAGTCACATCAGCAAGGTGGCCAAGTTAATGGGAAGTGACATCAGCAAGGTGGCCAAGTTAATGGGAAGTGACATCAGCAAGGTGGCCAAGTTAATGGGAAGTGACATCAGCAAGGTAACCAAGTTAATGGGAAGTGACATTGGCAAGGTGGCCATCATCCTTCAGAGCCCAATCAGCCATTATGCTTGCACCATTTAGAGTTAGTTACTGGAAAGGGTTAATGAGCTACAATTCTCTGGAGCTCGGTGCTCAACACAACATGACTTCAGTCAACAGAACAAGACACAGCACCACAGTCACCCGGACGTCGAAAGCTGATGATTCAGAACAGACTGATCCGCTGCCTTTTAATTATTGTGATTTTGTGTTTATTACAATTAACTTAATAAATTCTGTGACAACATTCTTGTACCCAGAGTGGTCTGTAACTAGTCAGGAGCTGTAGCTTCCTTTTGGGTAACTTTCACATTTTGATGTGTAATTGATTTGAGTATTATAATTGAGATTGGACCCAGATCTTACAATAGGATAGAATTTCACATTCTGCTGGGTATCCTTCACTAACAGTGATGGCTTTTGTAAACTCCTTTTACAGGATATTAGAAGGGGAAGACAGAAATTTCACACCAAACATCACGTCAAGATCCGACAGAGCATCTTGATTCATGGAAGCCGAATATCATTGACCTTTGAATCCAGAAGGAGAAATGTTTGTCTGTTATTTTAATAATCTTTAGTATTGTCACAAATAGGCTTACATTAACACTGGAATGAAGTTACTGTGAAAAGCCCCTAGTCGCCACATTCAGGCGCCTGTTCGGGTACACAGAGGGAGAATTTAGAATGTCCAATTCACCTAACAGCACGTCTTTCGGGGTTTGTGGGTGAAAACCGGAGCAGCCGGAGGAAACCCACGTAGACATGGGGAGAACGTGCAGACTCCGCACAGTGACACAAGCCAGGAATCAAACCCGGGGTCCCTGGAGCTGTGTACAGTGCTAACCACTGTGCCGCCCATCCTCTGGGTGACGCAGTGGTTAGCTCTGCTGCATCACAGCACCAGAGACCTGGGTTCAGTTCCGACCTTGGCTGACTCTGTGTGGAGATTGTACCTTCTCCCGGTGTCTGTGTGGGTTTCCTCTGGGTTCCTCCCACAGTCCAACAATAAGCAGATGAGGTGAATTGGCCATGTTAAATTGCTACTTCGGGTCCAACGGTTACAGGGATCGGTGGTGCCTTGGGCCGAGATAAGATGCTCTTTCAGAGAGGTAGGGCGGACTTGATGGGCCGAATGGCCTCCTGCACTGTACAGATTTTATGACTGCTGAAAGATTTTTAAACATGACTGCGTGTACAGGCACTGAGACGTTGATTGATTGATTGATATTTATTGTCACATGTACAGAAGTACAGTGAAAAGTATTTTTCTGCAGCCGAGGGAACGTACACAGTACACACATAGTATACAAAAGAATAATCGACAGAGTACATTGACTGCGGTGCATCAACAAATAGTGATGATTGGTTACAGTGCGGAACAAGGCCAAACAAAAGCAGCATAGGGCATTGTGAATAGTGTTCTTACATGCTCATGCGAGTGAGAGGCATCACTAAAAATCCATTTTATATTCTGAGGCTCATGTAAAGATGGAAATTTCAGCACACATTTTTCCATCTTGTATTTTTTTAATGTTTCGTTCGCCTGTTAAATGACTTTGACCTTTGGACGTTTCATTACAGAACTCAGCTCGAGGATATCAAAACTTGTACCCGGCCTTGTCTGTGTGCCCAGCCAATCCAATTGGCCAATTCGACTTTGCAGCTGCTCAGTCCCAGCTTTGGAAACATCTTCATCTTTCGGTGAGGCCCCGGCCCCATTGACTATGACAGGGTTCATACTGTCTCTGTGAGATTGTTGATGTAAAGTCACGTCAGACCCACACTGCCCGATTTCCAATCCAATTTATTTAAAGGTCCCAGAAGCCTGGCTCCAACCTTAAATGTTGTTCTGATCCTGTCAGTAACATCTGTCGGAGCGTTTTCAGAGACTGAGTATTGAGTTGGCTTTTACATGAGGAATCTCCCCACCTAATTGCAGTTCAGCTAAACAAAGACTCGTGGAGACAGCAACTCTGGTTAAGACGGCTTTACTTTCTATGCTCGGTTCAACGTACAAGGGACAGTGATTTGGATAAACGCCAAAACCACTCTGCTTTACATTGTTTTAGGTTCGACAGTTATACAATTTCCAAAAATCAGTAGTCCTGCCTCAGCTTGACAATTAATTTTACTTTGGACAGCATGGTAACTGTGTGATCAGCTCATGATGTAGTCATGTCCCGTCCACTGGCAATCTGTTGTTATTCAAGACTCTCGCATACGCTGTCCTTTGCTCTCCCTCACTCCCATTTCTTCTTGTCATAGTGTGGTTCCTAGCTGTACCATTGCCTGCCTGAGTTTGAGATGTCTTGGGTTGCTGATAAGAACTCCTTCCTCTGGATGTATTTCTGCTGACCACATTATTTCTGTCTGATTCTGTCAGTCTTAGGAATGTGGTCAAGTTAGCTATCTTAATTCCCATCATGCACTGCAGCCATTACTATTAGCGAAAGTTTAAATGCTTGTTACTGCTATGCTCTAAGAACACATGTTTAGTGGTTAATAATGATTACTGGATATAGTTTTGATGGTTAGTTTCAGTCCTCAATAAACTAACTTATGTTAGTGGTTAGAACCACTAACCTAGCCTTGGTCTTAAGTTCCATCCGGTAGTACGATCCCGGATCAGACCCCAACAGTTGCTGGGATACAGGACAGAAACCCCAATATTTTACCCTAATGTTACCCTAGCTATATGGTTTTAAGGGTTCTCATCTCAGGACCCTCCCCCTTCAACATGTTTTGGAACTCACTAGTACCACTACATAAGCAGTATTCAACATGCATCATAAAGATGGCCGAGAGTTTCCTGCCATGGTACCAATAAAGCACGGCAGCTTCTGCCTTCAGGTGGAGACAACCCGACTTGTACAAAAGTGATCTGAGAAACTCTGAAACATCATTCAAAACATAGCCATACTTATTTAACTTCCAAAGTCTTTCTTCTATATCTGGCACCTTCAGAAACACTGCACCCTGGAGGTGAACCCCACGCAGAAATGTAGCTTTTATATCTATTGACTTGCATTCCCAAGAAAGCGTTGCGAAAAGTAACAATAAAAATCACATGGACTTTACGACTGTGGGCGAATCCACTCTAACCTCTTTAACTCCTAAGGGTTCTTCAAATCCCCGAACCACTAACCTAGCCTTGGTCTTATAAGTTCCATCCGGTAGTACGATCCCGGATCAGACCCCAACAGTTGCTGGGATACAGGACAGAAACCCCAATATTTTATTCAATTTGTAAGACAGTGAGGAAAGGATACTTCACTCCAGGAATAATTTCACACATAAGTAGCATTATGATAGATTACAACAAAGTGTATTACTAACACAGTATTAATAATTTCAGCATCATAAAGCAAATAGCTTACAACTACCCATTGAACAAGGCTTAACAATACAATTAAACAATATCCCTTAACTGCTATCTTTATCTCCACTCAAACATCTACCATTTCTGGTCAAAATCCACGTTTAAATACAGTTAGCAGACCCAAGCCTACTTTCTAATATTGGATAGAGATCTTTTGAGACTGTGTGAAGAGAGACCTGAGCCCTCTCAGAATAAAGCACAATCTCTGGCTGTGTTCTTCAGAAACTGTTTCTCAACTCGCCTTCCATCCAAACAAGTAAAGCTCTGCCGGCCTGCTAGATGCCTGATACCCTAACACCTCCCATTAGTTACACCATCCTCATCCCACTCAAATCCCATAATCTTATTATTTATGTTTACACAAACGTCTCAATTATCTACTCGCAAGGGAACCTTCTTTATATAAACAAAACTCCATGACCCAAGCTTTTATGATGCTTTAATTGCATATGTCTCCAAAAAGCCAAGCTGTTTTTCAAACCAGGATTCAATAAACATGACCGCAGCAGTCACACACACTAACCCAGGCTTTTAACCCCCACTGCAGCAAATATATATAGTACAATACATCTGAAATTCCAACATTCATCACATTGGTTGGACCTTTTATGTGCAGATCCATTGATGTGATGATGCTGGCTGACCCCTATCTGGGACCTCTGAACACACGCCAAACTCTTTCCACCGCCTAACGTTTTCAGTTTAGCCCCCCGTACGGCTTTATCCCCTTTTTATTGTACTGTCCCAACCTACCAGAGACAACCTGCTCCTTATATCTTAACAGTTTTATTCTGTGAGAAATGCCCGATAAATTAAACAAAAGACCCATGTAAGCACCATAGCTTACATGGCAACATGGCATGCTTTGGGGGCTTCCAAACAGAAATGAGAACTAAATATCTTTTAACTCCCAAACACACTTTCAATCTGTGATTCTTGTGAAAGCTGAAGCCAGGTAATCGCAACAAGGCTCAAAGAGCATCGGTCCACTGGAGATAAAGTCGTGAAAATGGCCAGTCTAGCAGAAAGAAATCATCCAACTAGCCCCATTGACCAACAGAATGAACAAAATGAAGTCCTGAATGTACTTTACAACATAAACGTAACAGAAGAATTCAACTCCGGTCATCACGTGTGAACTTGTTGGTGTCTCAGCAGTTGAGAGGAAACAATGAATCCCTTCCCACATTGCGAGCAAATGAATGGCCTCTCCCCAGTGTGAACTCGCTGATGTGTCTGCAAGGTGGATAACTGAGTAAATCCCTTCCCACACTGAGAGCAGGTGAATGGCCTCTCCCCAGTGTGAACTCGCTGGTGTCTCTGCAGGTTGCATAAGTGAGTGAATCCCTTCCCACACTGAGAGCAGGTGAACGGCCTCTCCCCAGTATGAACTCGCTGGTGTGTCTGCAGGTTGGATAATTGAGCGAATCCCTTCCCACACTGAGAGCAACTGAACGGCCATTCTCCAGTGTGAAACCGCTGGTGTGTCTGCAAACTAGATAATTGAGCGAAACTCTTCCCACACTGAGAGCAGGTGAACGGCCTCTCCCTCGTGTGAACTCGCTGATGTTTCTGCAGGGTGGATGAATGTCTGAATTCCTTCCCACACTGAGAGCAAGTGAATGGTTTCTCTCCAGTGTGAACTCGCTGGTGTGTCTGCAGGTTGCATAAGTGAGTGAATCCCTTCCCACACTGAGAGCAGGTGAATGGCCTCTCCCTAGTATGAACCTGCTGGTGTCTCTGCAGATGTGATAACTGAGTGAATCCCTTCCCACATTGAGAGCAAGTGAACGGCCTCTCCCCAGTGTGAACCCGCTCGTGTGTCTGCAGGCTGGATAATTGAGTGAATCCCTTCCCACACCGAGAGCAGGTGAACGGCCACTCTCCAGTGTGGATTCGCTGATGTGTCTGCAGGCTGGACATCTGAGCGAATCCCTTCCCACACTGAGTGCAGGTGAATGGCCTCTCCCCAGTGTGAACTCGCTGGTGTTTCTGCAGGGTGCATGAATGTCTGAATCCCTTCCCACACTGAGAGCAGGTGAAAGGCCTCTCCCCAGTGTGAACTCGCTGATGTGCCTGCAGACAGAATAACTGAGTGAATCCCTTCTCACACACAGAGCAGGTGAACGGCCTTTCCCCAGTGTGAATGCGTCGATGAGCTTCAAGCACAGATGGGAATCTGTATCGCTTCCCACAGTCTCCACATTTCCATGGTTTCTCCATGTTTTGGGACATCTTATGTCACAACGGTCGGACAATCAGTTGAAGCCTCGTCCACACACAGAACACGTGTACGGTCTCTCCCCACTGTGAATGGTGCGATGTTTTTTCACAATGTGTAACTGGTTAAAGATCTTGCAACAGTCAGTGCTCTGGAACACTCTTATTCGGGGCGGGGGGAGGGGTGGGGGTGCCTTGGTGCTTTTACAGTCACAGAAATGTTTAAAATCTTTTGAATCCGACAGATCAGGCAAATATTTGTCCTTCTAGGTTAAAAGGCCGATGATATTTAGATCCCGATGAATCGAATGACGTCAGATCTAAACATGACATCTGATATTTCTGTCTGTAATTCCTCCTCTTCTAATATCCTGTAAAAACAATTTACAAAAGTCATACAGGATATAAATTCAGAACAGACAATCCTAGTTTCTATGGAACATTCTTTCCCCTCTCGATCCACTAAAGCTGTAAATCTCAATCCAACACTCTCCCTCTTTTCTGTATCTAATATTCATCCTCCTAATTCTCTTGAAGGTGCTAATTCAGGGTGATTGACAGATCCATGCTCACTACTTCCTGTGGACACAGAGATCATAACAAATAGGAGCTCCTGTTGGCTATTCGGCCCATCGAGCCTGCTCAACCATTCAATGAGATCATTGGCCGATCTATCTCAGCACCATTTTCCCACATTATTCCTCATATCCCTTAATATCTTCAATATCTGGAAACCTGGGCGACACTGTGGTGTAGTGGTTAGCTCTGCTGCCTGATGGCACTGAGGACCCTGATTCAATCCTGGCCCCGGGACACTGTCTGATAGGGTCTAGTTTTATTCATATAGGTGCTAGTTAAATGCATGTAGCTAAGAGGTAAAAATATTTAAAGTGTCTTGCTTGTGGGAACTCAGTCAGTGTCTCATATAATTAGACCATTGTATTCCAGTGTATTCAGCACTGAGAAGGTATTGTTCTCTGTCTAATCAACTAATCAATTCTTAAGGTCTCTGCCAAGCTATGAGACAAAAGAAAATGTGGGAAAGCATATGCAGTGCTTTTCCTAAGACTGCGTACACAGATGCTAAGCTAGTTTTGATAGGCACCAGTCAACCTTAAGTAATGTCCAATGTTTGATTTACAAATCGTCCTCCAAGTAACATACATTCATTTGAACAAACCAGGTCTCAACTGAGAATTAGAAGCCAATGAAAGTAAATGAGGGGTTAAACCAGAGAGAAGAATTCCCTTAAAAGTAGGACCTCCTGCTCGAGGTCTTTGTTCTTGAATTCTTGAATCATCTATCTGTTTGTTTGTGTTAAAGTGATTTCCTTTTGTGCTTTATGCATTTTGCATAAAGCACAAAGTTTATATTCAGTTCTTATTTAAGTGTATTCAAATGAATAATTAGCAGTACGTAAGCATTTTTGACACCTCCCACCAACTGGTCTACCAATTCCTATTGGAAGGTAAAATAAGAGTTCCATACCGTCCCTGTGAAGTTCACACATTCTCCCCATGTCTGCGTGGGTCTCACCCCCACAACCTAAAGGATGTGCAGGATAGCTGGATTGACCACGCTCTAAATTGTCTCTTAATTGGAAAAAAACATTAAATGTAGAGACCTATCAATCACTGCCCTGAAAATACTTGATGACTGAGGCTCCACATTCCTCTGGGGTAGAGAATTCCAAAGCTTCACCACATCCTCGAGTGAGGAAATCCCCCCTCATCTGAACTTTCTCTCCATTTTCCTGCCGATTCCCCATATCCCTCGACTCCCTCGTCAATCAGAAATCTGTCCAACTCAGCGGTGAATATATTCAGTGACCCCCAGACTAAACTGGTCCCTGTGGAACAGAAATCCAGAGACTAACAACCCTCTGAGGGAAGAGATGACTGGACATATATAATGTAGCTACAGCACAATATTACACAACTAATAATAATAATAATAAATGTACTTTGTTACAGAACCATAAATAATATATCTAATCTGTACCATATAACACTAGACATCCTATATTAATTTACTGTCCCTTAAATGTCAGGCATCTCCTGGGGAAACCCGCCCTTTAATTGTCAACATTAGGAAAGATAACCGAAGAAATAAATGTGTCAAGCTGAGGGAGCAAAGGATGTCAATGTCTTTAAGAGAGAGAGAGAGAGAGACCTGGGCCAAGCTTTCCAGAGTCTGCACCCTCCCTGGATTCACTTCCTTTCCCTTCAGTTGCTGCAAGTCACCAATTGAAGGTGAGAATGAGAAAAGAAATGGAAAGGGGGAGAAAAGAAAGTGTTTTACTCACAGATGTTGGAGACAGGAAGAGGTTTCCGTTTGTGTGAAGCTCAATCATCATTCTCACCATGCCCGCACTCTGATTGGCTGAAGGAGAAGAGTCCTTCCGGTCCTCCAATCTTTCCATTGGTCAACACCCTCAGCAGGAAGGTCAGGGGGCGGGCTCTCACCTCACATCTGCGCAGCTTCCCCTCTCCCTTGGACATGCGCAGTCCCGGGTCGGGGGAATGGCGAGATCACCGAGCTGCTTCTCGCTCTGGCCGGTTGCATGGAGGAAGGGTCGAGAGAGGGGGAACAATGGATCGGGGCGGGGCTGCCGTGTCCGCGCGCCGGGCCTGCGCACTGGAACCCGGCGACGTCACCGCGGAGCAGAGTGATCCCTATTGGTTGATTGAGCGGCGCTCCATTGTGACGTCACAATGTGGAGGTTGGACAATGAGTTTCAGACTGAAACTTCCTCCTCTGGGCAACATCTGGGAGCAAATCAATGTCTCCCCCTTTCCATTTCTTATCTCATTCTGGGGGGACATTGGGGACTGACAGCAACTGAAGGGAAAGGAAGTCAATCCAGGGAGGGTGCAAACTCTGCAAAGCTTGGCCCAGGTCTCTCACAATTATAGTGGTTTCTCCAGAGAATGGCTGACATTTAAGTGTACAATGTTGGAAGTTAGTAAGGGCATGTGGTACATAGTAGATATTTATGATTCTCCCACAAATTACATTTCTTATTATTTCCTAATTGTGTAATAAGTTCTCTTTCTGCGATTGCATGCTTTGCTGCTAGCTGAAGGAGTGGGGAGGGAGGGAACTTTGAAAAAATATTTATTGGGCCAAATGGTCTACGCTGGCTGCTGAGGTTCAATAAGACAGCTCACCACCAGCTTCAATGGTCCATTCAATTTCAGATTGAAATTACTGGTTAATTCTGCTTCGACTAGCTTCGTAAGCAGAAAATTCAAGTTCGCTATCAATTACTGCCTAAGAAAAGCTCTTCCTCAAATCCCCTGCATCTCTCATCAAGGGACACAGTTCTGTATTTTGCACATCATTTTTGTCTAGTAATATCGACAAACTTATGTTTAGCAGCTGCAGGATGATTTTTCGGTCTGTGACCTGCCAGGAAGTGCAAGGGATCTGTTGATCACTGTGATTCAGCACCTTCTCGAGAATTGGCAGGGTGACTATTAGTTACAGCAGAGTGAGAATGGAGGGAGAGAGTGTGGAACGGAGGCTTAAAGCTTTTGGGTAATGAGAGAGGATGTTCCATGGAAACTATAATTGTCTGTTCTGAATTCCTATCCTGTACTGACATTGATGACTTTTGTAAACTCCTTTTCCAGGATATTAGAAGTAGAGTGAAAGGTTTTTTTTTAGTAAACAATTTTAATTAGGTATTTTTTGGCATTGTAAACAGAAAATGAAATGAAATGAAAATCGCTTATTGTCACGAGTAGGCTTCAATGAAGTTACTGTGAAAAGCCCCGAGTCGCCACATTCCGGCGCCTGTCCGGGGAGGCTGGTACAGGAATCGAACCGCGCTGCTGGCCTGCTTGGTCTGCTTTAAAAGCCAGCGATTTAGCCAAGTGAGCTAAACCAGAATTACAGAACGAGAAAACTAAAGGACTGTACAGTAAACAAAGTGCAATTGCTGTAGCCTCATCCCACGTTGATCTGCCTAATTGACCCCCGATACTACATTCCCCCCCCCCTTGCTGATGATTAACTCTCCACAAAGAAATTGATGAATGGTTGCCACCTCCGGGCGAGCCCTAACAACGACCCTCTCAAGGCGAACTTGATTTTCTCTAAGCCCAGGAAACTCGCCATGTCTGACAGCCAGGCTTCTGACTTTGGGGGCTTTGAGTCCCTCCAAGCTACAAGTATCTATCTCCGGGCTACCAGGGAAGCAAAGGCCAAGATGTCGGCCTCTTTCTCCCCCTGGACTTCCGGGGCCTCTGAAACCCCAAAAATCACCACCTCTGGACTCATTGTCACCCTCGTGTTCAATACTCTAGACATGATGACCTCGAACCCCTGCCAGTATCTCCTAAGTTTTGGACAAGCCCAAAACATGAGGACATGGTCTGCCAGTCCTCTCAGGCACTTCACACACCTGTCCTCTACGCCGAAGAATCTGCTCATCCGGACACTCATGTGGGCCCGGTGGATGACCTTAAATTGAATCAGGCTGAGCCTAGCACATGTTGCAGTCCCATTAACCCTGCTCAGCGCGTCTGCCCACAGGCCTTCCCCAATCTCCCCTCCCAACTCCTCCTCCCATTTATGCCTCAGCTCCTCGGTCTGCGTCTCCTCCGCCCCCATGAGTTCCTTGTAAATATCCGAGACACTTCCCTCCCCCACCCATCCTCTGGACACTACCCCATCATGGATCCCCCTTAGTGGCAAGAGTGGAAAAGATGGCATCTGCCTGCGCAAAACGTTCCACACCCGAATACACCAGAATTCATTCCCCTTCGTCAACCCAAACTTGACCTCCAGCGCCCTCAAGCCAGGGAAGCTCCCTTCCAATGACAAATCTCCCATCCGCTCAATCTCCGCCCTCCGCCATACCCAAACCCCCCCCCCCCCCCCCAATCCAACCACCCCGGGGCAAACTGATGGTTGTCACATATTGGGGACCAGACCAATGCTCCTGTTGCTCCCACGTACCTCCTCCACTGTCCCCAGATCTGAAGGGCCGCCACCACTACAGGACTGGTGGAGAAGTGCGCTGGCGGGAACGGCAAAGGTGCCGTCACCAAAGCCCCCAGACTGGTACCCCTACATGAGGCTGCCTCAACCCGCTCCCAAGTCGACCCCCCCCACCTCATCACCCACTTCCTTATCATGGCTATGTTGGCCGCCCAATAATAGTTGCTGAAATTCGGCAGTGCAAGCCCCCCCCCCCCCGGGTTCCGCTCGAGCGTCACCCTCTTCACTCGCGGGGACTTGCCCGCCCATACAAAGCCCAAAATGATCTTGCTCACCCTCTCAAAAAAGGAACGTAGAATGAAAATGGGGAGACACTGGAACACAAATAAGAACCTTGGGAGGACTATCATTTTAACTGTCTGAACTCTCCCAGCTAACGACAGCGGGAGCGCATCCCACCTCCAGAACCCCCCTCACATTTGATCTGCCAGCCGGGACAGTTTCAGCTTGTGCAGTCGACCCCAATCCCGTGCCACTTGTATTCCCAGGTAACTGAAACTGTCCCCACCTAACCGGAATGGCAGCTCCCTCACCCAGTCCCCATGGTTCCTCTCCTGAACTACAAAATTTCACTTTTTGTCATATTCAATTTGTACCCTGAAAACCGGCTGAATTCCCCCAGGGTTGCCATGATTCCGTCCATCTCCGCCATCGGGTCCGAAACGTACAAGAGCAGGTCATCTGCATACAATGAAACTCTATGCTCCACCCCCCCCCCCCCCCCCCCCCCCCCCCCCCCCACCGCCCCCGCCCCCAAACCAGCCCCTTCCAACCCTCTGAAGCCCTCAGAGCAATTGCCAGCGGCTCAAGAGTGCAAACAGCAGTGGGGAGAGAGGTGCAGTCTAAAATAGTCGGAAGTCATCCTGTTTGTCCTCACACTCTCCTCCGGGGCCTGATATAGCAGCCTGACCCAGTCGATGAAACCTACTCCGAATCCAAACCGCCCAGCACCTCCCATAAGTAGTCCCACTCTACCCGGTCAAACACCTTCCCGCGTCCATTGCCACCACTACCTCCACCTCCTTTCCTTCCGGGGGCATCATGATCACATTGAGCAATCTTCTTATATTCGCCCCCAATTGTCTACCTTTAACAAACACTGTTTGGTCCTCCCTAATGATTCTCGGCACACAATCCTCAATCCTAGTGGCTAAATGCTTTGCCAGCAGTTTGGCATCCACGTTAAGAAGGGATATAAGACTCTATAAGACCCACACAACTCCGGGTTTGTGTCCCGTTTTAAAATCAAATAGATGGTAGCCTGCAACATCGTCTGGGGCAGCACGCCCCTGTTCCTTGCCTCATTAAAATCCTTGACTAGCAGCGGCCTCAATATCCTGGAGAACTTCTTATAAAATTCTACCGGGTACCCATCCGGCCCCGGGGCCTTACTTGACTGCATGGCCTTTAAGCCCTCTAATATCTCCTCAGCTCTGATCGGGGTGCCCAGCCCTTCTACTAGCTCCCTACCCACTTTTGGGAATGTCAGCCCGTCTAAGAAGCGTCTCTTAAAAGCTCTGTTCATACCCGCCGCATCCCCTACCAAGTTACCGCCTCCATCCACCACTTTACCTATTGCCCTAGCCGCCTCCCTCTTTCTGAGCTGCTGAGCCAGCATCCTGCTGGCTTTCTCTCCATGTTCATATACCCCTCGCCTTTCTGAGCTGCTCCACTGCCTTACCCGTGGACGCCACCACCTCCTCCGTTCCCTCAGGAGCTCCGCACTCGGGCTCCCCGCATACCTCCTGTCAATCTGCAGGATCTCCGCTAACAGTTGGTCCGTTTCTGCCCTGTCCGTCTTGTCCCTGTGAGCCTGGAGTGAAATCATCTCCCCCGTCACCACTGCCTTGAGCGCCTCCCACACCACCAACGCTGAGACTTCCCCCATATCGTTGACCTGCAGGTAGTTTTGTATACACTTCCTCACCCCTTCATCCGCCAGCAGTCCCACATCCAACCTCCACTGCGGGCGCTGGAAGCTCTCTTCACTCACCTGTAGCTCGACCCAATGCAGGGCATGGTCGGAAATGGTGATTGCCGAATACTGCGCCCTGTCACCACCCCTGACAGTAGATCCCTACTCAGTATTTTAAAAATCGATCCAGGAGTAGACCCTATGGACGTGCGAGAAAAATAACTCCTTCCCTGTCGGCCTACCAAATCTCCACAGGTCGACCCCCGCCCCCATCTGCTCCATGAACTCCCTCAGCTCTTTTCCCATTGCTGCCCGTTTTTGAGCACGACCAGTTGAGGCCTGGATCAATAACTATATTGAAGCTCCCTCCCATAACCAGCTTGTAGGATTCCAGGTCGGGTATCTTCCTCAGCACCCTCTTTATGAAATCCGCGTCATCCCAGTTTGGCGCATATATGTTGGCCTGGACCACCTTCCTCCCTTCGAGCTTACCGCTAACCATAACGTAGCGACCTCCCCCATCCGAAACAATACTCCCCGCCTCAAACTGCACCCACTTGTTCACCAGAATCGCGACCCCTCCCTGGTCTTAGTATCTAGCCCCGAGTGGAATACCTGACCAACCCAGCTCTTCCTCAACCTGATCTGGTCCGCTACCTTCAGGTGCGTCTCCTGCAACACTATCACGTCCGCCTTTAGAGCCCTAAGATGCGCGAACACCTTTGCCCTCTTCACTGGCCCATTTAGCCCTCTAACGTTCCACGTGACCCCCCCTCCCTTTGCCGGTCAGCCATCCCCTTTCCTGGGCCTGCCCCCAGCCCCTGCCCCGCGCCTCTGTGGCCCCACCTCCTGGCAGCACCCATCCCCGACCTCTCCTCCGCTTCTAAAATCAAATCCCTCCCTCATCAGTCAACAACCCACCCCCCCCCCCCTCCCAGCAACAACACTCTGTAACCTAATCCCATCCCTAATCTGATTGTATACACCCCTCCCCCCCCCCCACCACTGTGCTCCCGCAGACTAGCTCACCCAGCTAGCCTAGTGGCCTGCGGCTCCGGCGCCAACATGTCTCCCACCTATTGTTGCCTACCTGCCCACCCCCCGCCCCTCGAAACCATCGCCCTCATCAACCCAGATCCGACAACCGCCCAATTTAAGAAACAGACGGCAACCGAAGTCAGTGTAACGAAAAACAAAGCTAAACTCTCGCCGTAATACAGATCAAAGTAATACCACTCAAAATAATACAAATGGTGAGAATGTGGGGCCTTCATGGATAACCTCAGCCGGTACGGGAGTTGAACCCACGCTGTTGCAGTATCTCCTCATCATGAACCAGCCACCCAGCCGACTGAGCTAACTGGTCCCCTGGTAAATATGTAATAATTCCTTAAATATTAGCTATTCCCTGTTTCCCATCAGTTTCCCAGCCCACCTCAGACAACTTGCCCCTCATACTCTGATGGTGTTCTTCTGTGAGAAACACCCAGATAAACAAAAAAACCCCATGTAACCACCACAGCCCATCTCCATGGTAACATGGCATGCTTCCGGGGGGGTGGGGGGGGGGGGGGGGGGGGGGTTGCAAACAGAAATTGCAACTAAATATCTTCAAACTTTCAAACACCCTTTCACTCTGTGATTCTTGTGAAATTTAGAATCAGGTATTCACAAGACTCAATGGGGGAAAACCCACTGGAGGCAAAGTCTTGAGAATTCCCAGTGCAGAAGATGAAAACAAAACCCTCCGACCATCACCATTGATCAACTGACAGAATGAACTAAGAGCAGGAACAATAACAGCAGCATAATAATCTTTATTATTGTTACAAGTAGGCTTACATTAACCCTGCAATGAAGTTACTGTGAAAATCCCCTAGTCACCACAATCCGGCGCCTGTTCGAGGACACTGAGGGTGAATTCAGAATGTCCAATTCACCTAACAAGCATGTGGGAGTAAACCGGAGCACCCGGAGGAAACCCACGCAGTCACAGGGAGAAGTGCAGGCTCTGCACAGTGACCTGAGCGGGAATCGAACCCGGGACCCTGGCAGTGTTGAAGCAATGGTGCTAACCATTGTGCTACCGTGCTGCCCAATGCGAGCCTTGTAATTAATTGTGAACTTGTTGGTGTCTCAGCAGGGTGGATGAATCACCAAATCTCTTCCCACACTGAGAGCAGATGTACGGCCTCTCCCCAGTGTGAACTCGTTGGTGTTTCTTCAGGTTGGATGAATTAAAGTATCCTTCCCCACACTGAGGGCAAGTGAATGGCCTCTCACCAGTGTGAACCCACTGGTGGCTCAATAGTTGGGATGAATCTCTGAATTCCTTCCCACACTCAGAGCAGTTGAACGGTGTCTCCCCAGTGTGAATTCGCCGATGTATCCGCAGGTTGGATAACCGAGTGAATCCCTTCTCACACACAGAGCAGGTAAATGGCCTCTCCCCAGTGTGACTGCGTTAATGAGCTTCCAGCTCTGACGGGGCTCTGAATCCCTTGCCACAGTCCCCACATTTCCACGGTTTCTCCATGTTTTTTGTCTTGTGTCTCTCCAGGTTGGACAATCAGTTGAAGCCTCGTCCACACACAGAACACGTGTACGGTCTCTCCCCGCTGTGAATGGTGTGATGCGTTTTCAGGCTGTGTAACTGGTTAAAGCTCTTTCCACAGTCAGTGCTCTGGAACACTCTCACTCGGGTGTGTGTGTTTCGGTGCTTTTAAACACCGATGTTTAAAATCTTTTGAAGCAGACAGAACAGACAAATGTTTCATCTTTTAGATTCAAAGGATGATGATATTCAGGCCCCGATGAATGGAGTGACTCTATCAAATTGAGACGTGAGGTTTGAGATTTCTGTCTGTAATTCCTCCTCTTCTAATAATATCCTGTAAAAACAATTTACAAAACACATCACTGTCGGTTAGATCAGGCAATTCTAGTTTCTCTGGAACATTCTTTCCTCTCTCATTCCCCAAAAGGTGTAAATCTCCATCCCACACACTCTCCCTCCATTCTCACTCTGCTGTATCTAATATTCACCCTCCCAATTCTCCTGAAAGTGCTGATTCAGGCTGATTGACAGATCCCTGCTCACTGCTTCCTGTCCTGGACACAGAGACCATAACAAACAGGAGCTGCAGTCAGCCATTCAGCCCATCGAGCCTGCTCCACCATTCAACGGGATCATTGGCCGATCTACCTCAGCACCATTTTCCCACACTATCCCCCATATCCCTCAATATCTTCAATATCTGGAAACCTGTCAAACTCTGTCTTGAAAATACTTGATGACTGAGGTCCCACAATCCTCTGGGGTAGAGAATTCCAAAGCTTCACCACATCCTCGAGTGAGGAAATCCCTCCTCATCTCAGCTTTCACTCCATTTTCCTGCCGGTTCCCCATAACCCTCGACTCCCTGGTCAATCAGAAATCTGTCTGGGGGGAGGGGGGGGGGGGGGGGGAAACCATGTGATGTGGGCGCGGGAGTAGCTGCTTCTCCGCAGGCTGTGGTGCCACTCACCTTTAATCAGGATCATTTATCCTGATTGCCCGGCACTCATCTTCCTAATGCTGGAATTAACATTTGTTATCATGTCCCTGGAACACTTCGGGATTGGGTTTGGAAAGATTATGCTGGAAAACGTCAAAACAGCCCTCGATAAAAGAACGCAGATGGATTCATTGGGGGTGGAGCCGTTTTTTCAATATGGCGGCCTGACCCTCAGGAGTTCTCTCGACCCCGCACTCTCCGGGGCTCTCTCGGAGGCGGTGAAAATGATGACTGCCGACATTCTCCGTGTTATTGACCTGAGGCTGAGTGAGCCGACTCAATATCTGTGAGCTCATGAGGCTGAGCTGTAAAACACCATGAAGAGGTTCGATGATCCGGAGGAGAGAATCCTGAACATTGAGCAAGATGCCTCCTTGACGGAGGCAAGAATTCAATCCTTGGAAAACCGGCTAAGTGGTGTGGTGGAGGCCCTGGAGAACTTGGAGAACCGAAGGTCAGAGAAAGAACATCCGAGTAGTCGGCCTGCCAGAAGGTGTGGAGGGTGAGGCTCCCATTAGGTTCTTCGAGGACCGGCTGCCACGTTTTCTTCAGCTGGATGTGAAGCCTGGGTGTTTCAAATTAGAAAGGGCATCGGATCCTGTCTTTGAGGCCGAGGGATAGTTTTCATCCCAGGCCTGGAATCATTCACTTCCACAACTTGAAAGATCACCAGAGGGTCCTGGAGACTGGCACGGTGAGGTGGGGCCTGGCTCCACGAGGGAGTGAGGATTTCCTTCTTCCAGGACTTTTCAGCAACAAAAGCGTCGAGGCTGCGGGAGTGAATTCATAGAATTATAGAACTTACAGTGCAGAAGGAGGCCATTCGGTCCATCGAGTCTGCACCGGCCCTTGGAAAGAGCAACCTACCCAAGCCCACACCTTCATCTTTTATCCTGTTGAAGGAAGTTGTTATTCTGTGAGCACCGATTGAATGTCTTCTTCTTCTCAAGTGTTACAGGGACTCGTATTATCTTATCTAAGTTATGGTAGATAGATTTCATACAATTTACAGTGCAGAAGGAGGCCATTCAGCCCATCGAGTCTGATCTGGCTCTTGGAAAGAGCACCCTACCCAAGGTCAACAACTCCACCCTATCCCCATAACCCAGTAACCCCACCCAACACTAAGGGTAATTTTGGACACTAAGGGCAATTTTTCATTGGCCAATCCACCTAACCTGCACACCTTTGGACTGTGGGAGGAAACTGGAGCACCCGGAGGAAACCCACGCAGACACGGGGAGGATGTGCAGACTCCGCACAGACAGTGACCCAAGCCGGAATTGAACCTGGGACCCTGGAGCTGTGAAGCGATTGTGCTATCCACAATGCTACCGTGCTGCCCCGATGTGCCGTGTGCTTATTATCCATCGTCTTTCTTCTATTATCTGAGCGTTAATCATGGCAGAACCGAGTAGTGCCATTGCCGAAGGGTGGGTGGTGGTGGATGCAGGTCTTCACGGGTGGGTCTGTAATGTGGAAGGGACATTCGATCCCCATTCCCTTGTTGGCCCTTCTTTTCTTCCCCTCATTTTGGAGAAGGTATCCTGAGGGTAACGACAGCCTGGCCGTGGGGTTAATCCTCCGGGTCCTCAGTCTTATTACACGGAAACACACATGGAAAATAGAAGCAGGAGGTGGCCATTCAGCCCTTCGAGCCTGCTCCGCCATGTACTCTGATCATGGCTGATCATCAAGTTCAATACTCTGATCCCGCCTTCCCCCCCATATCCCTTTAGCCCCAAGAGCGATATATAATTTTTTCTTGAAATTACACAATGTTTTGTCCTCAGCTACTTTCTGTGGTCGCGGATTCCACAGATTCACCACTCTCTGGGTGAAGACATTTCTCCTCACCTCAGTCCTAAAAGGACTTACCCCTTATCCTCAAACTATGACCCCTAGTTCTGGACTGCCCACCATTGAGAACATTCTTTCTGAATATACCTTGTCTAACCCTGTTAGAATTTTACAAGTTTCTATGAGATCCCCCCTCATTCATCTCAACTCCAATTAATATAATCAGAATTGATATAGTCTCTCCTGATATGACATCCCACCATCCCAGGAATCAGCCTGGTAAACCTTCACTGCATTCCCTCTATAGCAAGAACATCCTTCCTCAGATAAGGACACCAAAACTGCACACAATATTCCAGGTGTGGCCTCACTAACGTCCTATACAATTGCAGTAAAACATCTCTATTCCTACATCAAATCCTCTCATTGTGAAGGCCAACATACCATTCGCCTTCTTTACTGCCTGCTGCCCCTGTGCGCTTACTTTCAACGACTGAAGCACAAAGACACCAAGGTCTCGCTGACTATCCACCTCTCTCAATTTACACCCATTCAAATAATAATTTGTCTCCCTATTTTTTGCGACCAAAAGTGGATAACCTCACATTTATCCACATTATGCTGCATCTGCCATGCATGTGCCCACTCACTCAGCCTGTCCAAATCCCGCTGAAGCATCTCTGCATCCTCCTCACAGCTCACCCTCCCACCCAACTTTGTATCGTCTACAAATTTGGAAATACGACATTTCGTTCCCTCATCCAAATCATTAATATATAATGTGAACAGTTACGGTCCTGGCACATCCCTACGGTACCCCACTAGTCACTGCCTGCCAATCGGGAAAAAGACCCATTTATTCCAACTTTTTGCTTCCTGTCTGCTAACCAGCTTTCTATCCATCTCAAGACACTGTCCACAATCCCATGCACTTTTACTTTACATAGTAAGTAAATAGTATTAGCTAGCTTAAGTTTTGCTAAAAGTGAGTAAATGAGGCTAGGGGCTGTTTAGCACAGGGCTAAATCACTGGCTTTGAAAGCAGACCAAGGCAGGCCAACAGCACGGTTCAATTCCCGTAACAGCCTCCCCGAGCAGGCGCCGGAATGTGGCGACTAGGGGCTTTTCACAGTAACTTCATTTGAAGCCTACTTGTGACAATAAACGATTTTCATTTCATTTCATTTCATGGCAGGAGAGCTTGTACCCGTGATAAGCTCCTCCAGTGCTATGTGGCAAATCATGGAAGCTTCAGTTGTCTTTGGTAACCATTTGCGCAGGAAATGTGCCCAACTCCAGCTAATGGCTAACTGCATATTGGAGCTGGAGCTGAGGGTGGATCCACTGGAGCATCCGCGATGCTGAACAGGTCGTGGATACCACGTTCAGTGAGGTGGTCACACCGCAGGGGAGCAGGCAGAAAGGGCATGGGTGAGCACCAGGCAGAATAGAGGAAGACAAGTAGTGCAGGAGTCCCTGTGGCCACCACCCTTTTGACAGATCTATCATTTTGTATACTGTTGGGGTGGTTGAGTGTGTCGGGGAAAGGAGTGGCAGCCAACTTCATGGCACCATGGGTGTGGTCTGTTGCACAAGAGGGGTGGAGGAAGACCATCAGAGTTATAATGGTAGCCGATTAAATTGTAAGGGGAACAGACACGACATTGAAGTGGCCGCAAAGGAGACTCCAGGATGGTATGTTGCCTCCCTGGTACCAGGGTCAGGGATGTCACTGCAGGATATACTGAAGGGGGAGGGCAAACAGGCATCCTGGTACATATTGGTGCCAACTTCCACTCTTCCCCTTACTTCCACTCCTATGTCCTTACTTCCACTCCTATGTCTTATGGTCTTATATTCTTGATGTCGCGAGGAATTAAGGGCTACGGGGAGAATGCTGGTAGGTGGAGTTGAAATGCCCATCAGCCATGATTGAATGGCGGAGTGGGCTCGATGGGACGAATGGCCTTACTTCCACTCCTATGTCTTATGGTCTTATGGTAACAATATAGGCAGAAAAAGGGATGAAGCCCTGAAGGCAGAATTTAGGGAATAAGGAAGTAGATTAAAAAAACAGGGCCCAGAAGGTAGTAATCTCTGAATTGCTTCCGGTGCCACCTGCTAGTGAGTGTAGAACAAAGAGGTCAGTTCTGATGAATGCATGGCTGGAGAAATGGTGCAGGAGGGAGGGCTTTAGATTTCTGGCACATTTTTTGGGGGCCGATGGGACATGTACAAGGCAGGCAGTTTGCACCTGAACCGAAATGGGACTAGTGTCCTTGCAGGGAGATTTGCTAGTGCTTTTGGGAGGGTTTAAACTAATTTGGCAGGGACCTGCGATCCTGAGAGTAGGTTTTGCAGGAATAGGTGCACCGCAAAAATGAGAGGAGACATCAAATGAGTCAGGAAGGCACAGAATGTCTAGACCAGTTAAGTCACCAGGGAGTTTGGCAAGATTGGATGGTATTTATTTTAATGTGAGGAGTCTGACGAACAAGGCAGATGAATTGAGGGCACAATTAAAAACATGGGGGTATGATGTCATTGCTGTCACTGAGACACGTGGTTGAGAGAGGGGCAGGATTGGCAGCTCAATACTCCAGGATACAGAATCTTCAGGCCGGATGGGGAAGGAGGTAATAGGGGAGGGGATGTCCCAATTTTGATCAAGGATTCAATTACAGCAGGAAGGAAGGATGACATCAGGCTCTTCAACTGAGGCTAAATGGATAGAATGTAAAAACAAGGCTGCACGGTGGGGCAGTGGTTAGCACTGCTGCCTCACAGCACCGAGGACCCAGGTTCGATCCCGGCCCGGGTCACTTTCTGTGTGGAGTTAGCACATTCTCTCCATGTTTGTGTGGGTATCATCCCCACAACCCAAAGATGTGCACGATAGGTGGATTGGCCATGCTAAATTGCCCCTTAATTGGAAAAAAAAATTGGGTACTCTAAATTTTTTTTAAAAGAACCTAAAAACAAAAACAGAGCAATCGCATTGATGGGGGTGTCCTATGGGTGCCCAGACCGTCTGAGAGGAATAGAAGAGCAGATATGTAGGCAAATTTCAGAGAAGTGTAAAAGTAATAGGGTAGTGATAGTGTGGGATTTCAACTTCCCCAATATTAACTAGGGTAGTCATAGTGTGAAAAGATTAGAGGGAATGGAATTCTTAAAAGGCATCCAGGAGAACAGTTTAAGCCAGTACATAGAAGGACCTACAAGAGAGGGGACGATCCTGGACTTAATTTTCGGTAGTAAAGCCGGGCAAATGGTTGAAGCATCAGTGGGGGAGCATTTGGCAAACAGTGATCATAACTCTGTTAGATTCGAGATTGTTATGGAAAAGGTCAAGGATGGGCCTGAAATCAAAGTTCTAAACTGGGGGGGAAGAGAGGAGCCAATTGTAATAAGTTGAGATATAATGCGGCCAGAGTGGACTTTTAGGTAAATCTGTGACAGATCAGTGGGACACATTCAAGAAGGAAATAGGGAGAGTATAGCACCAACATGTTCGAGTCAAGAAAAAGGATGGGACACACAGATCCAATGAAGCCTAGATATCGAGGAATATACAGCATTGGATAAGGAGTAAAAGAGAGCCTGATGGCAGATTTCGAGGGCTCAAAACATCAGAATTCCTAGAGGCATAAAGAATATGTAAGAGGGTACTTAAAAAGGAAATTAGGAGAGCAATAAGGAGGTATGAAAGGGTAAAATAAAAAAAATCTCAAGTTATTTTACAAGTACATTAAGGGTAAAAGGATAACCAAGGAAAGAGTCGGGCCCATTAATGACCACAGTGGTAATTTGTGTGTGGAGCCAGAGGATGTGGGTGGAGATCTAAATGAATACTCTGTGTCAGTGTTCACTCGTGTGGTATAGAATAGGTAAAGAAATCAGGGCGAAAGACTACTAAATTAAAGAGATTAACAGAGAGGAAGTTCTAAGTGATTGGGCAGGCTTAACGGTAGACAAATCTCCAGGGCCAGATGAAATGTATCCCAG
Source organism: Scyliorhinus canicula (assembly GCF_902713615.1). Classification (NCBI taxonomy): domain Eukaryota; kingdom Metazoa; phylum Chordata; class Chondrichthyes; order Carcharhiniformes; family Scyliorhinidae; genus Scyliorhinus; species Scyliorhinus canicula. The sequence goes on along the minus strand of NC_052162.1, from coordinate 111,554,580 downwards.
GCTGTGTGAGCCAAGGGAAGAAATAGCAGGGGCAGTGGCAATAATCTTCAATTCCTCTCTGGCCCAGGAGAGGTGCTGGAGGATTGAAGGATAGTCAATGTGGCACCATTATTCAAGACGGGAGGAAGGGATAAATCGGGAAACTGACAGGCCAGTCAGTCTAACCTCAGTGGTGGGGGACCTATTGGAAACAATTCTGAGAATCAGAATTGATCAGCGTTTGGGGATTAATAAAGAACAGTCAGCATGGTTTTGTTAAGGGGAAGTCATGTCTGACCAACTTGATAGAGCTTTTCGAAGAGTTGACCAAGTGTGTAGTTGAGGGAAATGCATTTGACGGAGTCTACTTGGACTTCAGCAAGGCTTTTGATAAGGTTCCACATGATAGACTGATGGCGAAGATAAAAGTCCACGGGATCTGAGGAAATTTGGCAAATTGGATCCAGAATTGGCCGAGTGGCAGGAAGCAGAGGGTGATGGTCGAGGGGTGTTTTCCTGACTGGAAGCCTGTGTCCAGTGGGGTCCCACAGGGATCAGTGTTGGGGCCTTTGCTGTTTGTGGTTTATATAAATTATTTAGATATGAATGTAGGAGGGTTGATCAGTAAATTTGCAGGTGATATGAAAAATGGTGGAGTGGTAAATTTTGAGGAGGATAGCCTGAGATTACAGGGGGGATATAGACGGGCTGGTCAGATGGGCTGGTCAGTGGCAAATGGAATTCAATCCGGATAAGTGTGAGGTGATGCACTTGGGCAGGACAAACAAGACAAGGGAATATATGATAAACAGCAGGACCCTGGGAAGCATCGAGCATCAGAGGGACCTTGGTGTGTATGTACACCGGTCCCTTAAGGTAGCACAGCAGGTGGGTACAGTGGTTAAGGAGGCATATGGTATACTTGTCTTTGTTAACAGAGGCATAGACTTTTAGAGCAGGGAGATAGAACATAAAACATAAAGTGCAGAAGGAGGCCATTTGACCCATTGAGTCTGCACCGACCCACTTAAGCCCTCACTTCCACCCCATCCCCTTAACCCAATAACCCCTCCTAACCTTTTTTTTTTGGACACTAAGGGCAATTTATCATGGTCGATCCACCTCACCTGCACGTCTTTGGACTGTGGGAGGAAACCGGAGCACCCGGAGGAAACCCACGCAGACACGGGGAGAACGTACAGCCTCCGCACAGTGACCCAGCGGGGAATTGAACCTGGTACCCAGGCGCTGTGAAGACACAGTGCTAACCACTGTGCTACCGTGCTGCCCTAAGGTTAGCAGGAGGTTATGCAGGACTGTATACAACGTTAGTTAGGCCACAGCTAGAGTATTGTGCGCAATTCTGGAATCCACATTATCGGAGGGATGTGTTAGCACTGGAAAGGGTGCAGAGGAGATTTACCGGGATGTTGCCCGGGCTGGAGAGTGTTAGTTATGCAAAGAGATTGGATAGACTGTGGTTGTCTTCCTTGGAGCAGAGGTGACTGAGGGGGACATGATTTAGATGTACAAAGATTATGTGGAACATCGAGGGAAGAGACAGGAAGAAACCTTTCCTCTTGGTGGAGGGGTCAATGGCTGGGGGTATAGATTTAAGGTAAGGGGCAGGAGGTTTAGAGGGGATGTGAGGAGAAACCTTTTTACCCAGAGAGTGGTGAGAGCTTGGAATTCGCTGCCTGAAAGGTTGGTGGAGGTGGAGTACCTCATAATAATCTTTATTGTCACAACAAAGTTACTGTGAAAAGCCCCTAGTCGCCACATTCCGGCGCCTGTTCGGGTAAACTGAGGGAGAATTCAGAATGTCTAAATTACCTGACAGCACGTCTTTCGCGACTTGTGGGAGGAAACCGGAGCACCCGGAGGAAACCCACGCACACACAGGGAGAATGTGCAGGCTGCACACCGACAGTGACACAAGCCGGGAACCGAACCTGGGACCCTGGAGCTGTGAAGCAATTGTGCTAACCACTGCGCTACCATGCTACCCCACAACATTTAAGGAGTCTTTAGATGTGAACTTGTGATCCCAGGCCAGACAAGGTTATGGGCAAGTGCTGGAAAATGGGATTAGAATGGTTAGGTGGTTGCTTTTTTGAAATAAATGCAGACTCGATGGGCCAAATGGCCTCCTTCTGCACTGTACGTTCCATGTTAAAGTACCTAATTATGTTTTTCCAATTAAGGGGCAATTTAGCGTGGCCAATCCACCTACCCTGCACATTTTTGGGTTGTGGGGGTGAGACCCACACAGACACGGGGAGAATATGCAAACTCCACATGGACAGTGATCCGGGGCCAGGATCAAACCCAGGTCCTCGGCGCTGTGAGGCTGCAGTGCTAACCAATGCAACACTGAGCCACCCTTAGGTGGTTGCTTTTAACCGGCGCAGACACAATGGGCCGATGGGGCTTTTCTGCGCTGTGTGATTCTATAGTAATCTGTTTTGTAAGACCTTGTCGAAAGCCTTCTGAAACTCTAAATAAACCACATCCACCAGTCTCCCTGGTCAACTCTACTGGTTACATCTTCAAAGAATTCCAGTAGATTAGTCAAACATGATTTCCCTTTTGTAAATCTATGCTGACTTTGTTGGATTATACCATTGCTTTCCAAAAGCTGTGCTATGAAACCTTGATGATGGACTCTAGCAACTTCCCTACCACCAACGTTAGGCTCACTGCTCTATAGTTCCCTGTTTTCTCCATGTTGTGATTGGTCCTTTTATACCTTACGAAGGAATCTACCAAACACTTATATTTGTCCAAACCAGAATCTTTTATTGAGTTTTGTGTGGTTATCATGGAATCTGCTTATTACTCCTCTGAAATCTGCATCTCGCACTGACCATTCACTTGTGTGTCTTATTACCCTCTCAATCTTCTTCTGAAGATGGCCGGATGCATCTCCTCTTATATGTGAGACATTGGTCACATGACCTTGGTCAAGAGACTGGTTGGAGGTCGCACACCATCCATCTATGATATAGCCCATCGGCATATCGTTACATCTCCCTTCCTCACAAAACATTAAGATAGCCAATGTGCCGATGGTGCGCAAGCGGGTGATGGAGGGGGAGGGGGCAGCATGGAAAAGGTTGGAGATGGCGTCCTGTGGAGGCACAAGCCTGGGGGCCCTGGTAACGGCGCCGTTGCCGCTCCCTCCTACGAGGTATACCACGAGTCTGGTGGTGGTGGCTACCCTCAAGATTTGGGGGCAGTGGAGGCGACATAGGGGGGAAGTGGGGGGTTCGATGGAGGCTCCGCTTCGTCCCGGGGAACATTGATGGGGGGTTCCAGAGTTGGCACAGAGCGGGCATCAGACAGCTGAGGGACCTGTTTATTGATGGGAGGTATGCGAGCCTGGGAGAGTTGGAGGAGAAATTTGAGCTCCCCTCGGGGAACATGTTCAGGTATCTGCAGGTAAAGGCGTTTGCTAGGCGGCAGGTGGAGGGATTCCCTTTGCTTCCCGCGAGGGGGGTGAGTGACAGGGTACTTTTGGGGGTCGGGGATGGGAAGATATCTGATATCTACAAGGTAATGCAGGAGGTGGAGGAGGCGTAGTAGAGGAGCTAAAGGCTAAGTGGGAGGGGGAACTGGGGGAACAGATCAAGGATGGGACATGAGCAGATGCCCTGGAGAGGGTTAACTCTTCCTCCTCGTGTGCGGCTTAGCCTCATCCAATTCAAGGTGCTGCACCGGGCCCACATGTCCGGGTCTAGGATGAGTAGGTTCTTTGGGGGTGAAGACAGGTGTGTCAGGTGTTCGGGGAGTCCAGCGAACCATGCCCATATGTTCTGGGCATGCCCGGCACTGGAAGAGTTCTGGAAAGGGGGTGGCGAGGACAGTGTCGAGGGTGGTAGGATCCAGGGTCAAGCCAGGCTGGGGACTCGCGATTTTTGGGGTTGGGGTGGAGCCGGGAGTGCAGGAGGCGAGAGAGGCCGATGTTCTGGCCTTTGCGTCCCTAGTAGCCCAGCGGAGGATCTTGCTTCAATGGAAGGATGCGAGGCCCCCAAGCATGGAGACCTGGATCAATGACATGGCGGGTTTTATTAAGCTGGAGAAGGTCAAATTCGCCCTGAGAGCATCGGTACAAGGGTTCTTTAGGCGGTGGCAACCTTTCCTCGACTTTCTAGCTCAGCGATAGGGAACTGGGTCAGCAGCAGCAGCAACCGGGGGGGGGGGGGGGGGGGGGGGGGGGGCGTGACTATGTTTATTTAATTTTAATTTATTTTTAAGTTCTCTTGTCATTTACTGGGTTTGGGCGGGTGGGGAGGGTGCGACATATACGTTGCTACGGTCTTGGGGGTGTTATACTTATTATGTTGTTTTAGTGTTGCTTGTTATTGTTTGTTGTTATGTTTTCTGTAAAAAATTTCAATAAAAATTATTTTTAAAAAAACAAAACATTAAGATAATTTTACAGGCAACATTGAACCTTAAAACTTTATACATTAATTATATGTGGCTAATAAAGTGAACAAGTTTTACGAAGGTGTCTGTTTCCTTTGCACAGATCTCATTATGTCTCCCTCACAGGATCACCTCTGTGACCCTTCAAGCTGTTGCCAGCCTCTTCGAAGACTGGTTTACGTGCCGGCCTCTTGTTTCTCATGCTCTTCGCTCTGTGCCTTTGGAAGGCCTTTATCCATGAATGCCATACTTGTGTTACTCGTCACTTATTCCTTCGCTTCCTTGCATGACGCTGTTTGCTACTTGCGACTGTTTTCATTGTTCGTTTGTTCGTGGGGTGAGCTAGTTTTTCCAGTCTTCTCTTCTTTCTCTGAGCTTTGAGAACATGGTGATGGATTTTTGTGTGTCTCTTGCTTTTGTTCTTTTTTCATAGCAGCCTCTAGTGTGGTGCCAGTTGTTGCTGTGTGCTGAGAAGCCTGCCGAGGTTTAGGCGTCTTTGCGTGGTATGACGGTAGCAGGGTAGCATTGTGGATAGCACAATCGCTTCACAGCTCCAGGGTCCCAGGTTCGATTCCGGCTTGGGTCACTGTCTGTGCGGAGTCTGCACATCCTCCCCGTGTGTGCGTGGGTTTCCTCCGGGTGCTCCGGTTTCCTCCCACAGTCCAAAGATGTGCAGGTTAGGTGGATTGGCCATGATAAATTGCCCTTAGTGTCCAAAATTGCCCTTAGTGTTGGGTGGGGTTACTGGGTTATGGGGATGGGGTGGAGGTGTTGACCTTGGGTAGGGTGCTCTTTCCAAGAGCCGGATCAGACTCGATGGGCTGAATGGCCTCCTTCTGCACTGTAAATTCTATGTCTATGACCACGCCCACGTGTGCGGCCTCCCGGCATGTTGGAATACCTCAGTTTCTGGTGCCTGTGTGAAGGTTGGAACCAGGGTTGCCGGTCTCGCCTCTTCTCGGCTTCCTGGAGCATCGCTGACCTGCACTTCACAACATGAGATGACAATGCTCTCTGGCTGAGCTGATTCAGGCACTGGGTCACCTTGAACAAACTCACAAATGTGTGAGTGGTCTGTGGAGCTGCATAATGAAATTGTCATCAGCTCTTCCTCACGGTCAGCCTCAGAGTTGCCTAGTGTTGCAATCTCCATATTGTTCTCATTGTTACATTTTGGTCCTCCCTCCAGTCGATTGTGCAGCCAATGATTTGTGGTTCAGCAAAGAACGATGTAAGCGGCCGTGAGTCCAACGGTGAAATACTCATTGGACCCGAATGTAAACTCCAGAGTGAAGCTCCACATCTTTCCATTCCCTGTCCAATTATCGTAGAATCATAGAATTTACAGTACAGGAGGCCATTCGGCCCATCGAGTCTGCACCAGCTCTTGGAAAGAGCACCCCCTATCCAAGCCCACACCTCCACCCTATCCCCATAACCCCGACCAACACTAAGGGCAATTTTGGACACCAAGGGCAATTTAGCATGGCCAATCCACCTAACCTGCATATCTCTGGACTGTGGGAGAAAGTGCAGCACCCAGATGAAACCCAAGCAGACATGGGGAGAACGTGCAGACTCCGCACACACAGTGAACCAAGCCAGGAATCGAACCTGGTACCCTGGAGCTGTTAACACTCACATCTCGCAGATGCTTTAGTAAGGGTTCATTCATGACCTTGCATCATGCCACTGAGCCTAAGCACGTTCTCAAAGACTGTTAGCCAGAATTGCGGAATGCCAATTGGCAGTTCCATCCCATCATCTGATATGTCGACCTCCACTAGGATGTCTTCTGAATCCTCATACACCATGCACACTGTAATGTGTTGCAGGGATTCACTGTCGTCAGATGACCAGCCATCTTCTAGTGCTCAACTGGATTTTATCCCAAGGACTGAGTCCACAATGTGAAAGAGTAGTGTGTGCTTCATGACTGCCACTGAGAGCACTAGTTCGCAAACATCGAAGGTCTCCATAGTTCTTATTCCGAAGTCCATTATCAGCCCTGGCCGATCCACAAACTCCCGTGCCAAGCTTTCCAGAGTCAGCACTCTCCCTGGATTCACTTCCTTTCCCTTCGGTTGCTGCAAGTGACCAATTGAAAGTGAGAATGAGAAAATAAATGGAAAGGGGGGGAAAATAAAGTGTTTTACTGACAGATGTTGGAGACAGGAGGAGGTTTCAGTCTGTGTGAAGCTCATCATCATTCACACAAAGCCCGCGCTCTGATTGGCTGGAGGATTCTGGACCTTCCCCCAATTCTTCCTATTGGTCAACACATCCGCAGCTGCCCCTCTCCCTTGGACATGCGCAGTCCCGGTCACGGACGGGGAGATTACCGAGCGTTTAGCTTTTGCAAATGTGGTAAACCACTGTTACACCTGTATTAGGGGATGTAAGGTAGGACCTGTACTACAGGTTCGCCGGTAGCCCCTGCCTGCTGGCTCCGCCCAGTAGGAGGAGGGTGTCCTCTATTCAGCACCCATTTCGCCAGCTGCAGTGGGAGGCCACACATCTTACTGCAATAAAGCCACAGTTTTATCCAACCTTAGTCTTTGTACAATTGATCGTGCATCAGCAAAGCGGACAGACTCACGAGGTTGGCTGTCGCTTTTGGGTCAAAGTCCCAATGTATGAAACTATTATTCAGTATCAGCATCGAATTTAATACGGACGTAACGGTTTTCGGAGCATTCTTATTATCTTTAGTCTTTCTAAGGATTTTGTTTTCATCTTTGTTGTTGAGACTCTTCTGGCTCCTCGCTGCGATGAGATTGATGAAGAATCTCAGTATTTATCTCATCAACTGCCTGCATCGCTCGTGCCTAGCCCATGGTAGAACGCGCAAAACATTGTTTTGCAAAATGCCCAACACTGCCGCACCTGGAGCAAGCTTTTCCAAAGGCCGGACCAGCCTCCCCGAACAGCGACTAGGGGCTTTTCACAGTAGCTTCATTTAAAGCCTACTTGTGACAATAAACGATTTTCATTTCATTACGGTGGGACATGTCGAGTGCCACACTTTTGGCACAAGATGGCGGCAGCAGCTCCTGTCGGCTACTTAAAATGGCCACCCGCACTGAGACCACTAGGAATAATAAATGTACTTCATCACAGAACCATAAATAATATATCTAATCTGTACCATATTGAAAAACTGGATATTTCTCTGTCTGTCCCCTTAAATGTCAGCCATCTCCTGGGGAAACAAGCCCTTTAACTGTGAACATTAGGAAAGAGACCATCCTTTTAGGCAGACAAATAAATGTGTTAAGCTGAGGGAGCAAAGGATGTCAGTGTCTTTAAGAGAGAGAGAGAGACCTGGGCCAAGCTTTCCAGAGTCTGCACCCTCCCTGGATTCACTTCCTTTCCCTTCGGTTGCTGCAAGTGACCAATTGAAGGTGAGAGTGAGAAAAGAAATGGAAAGGGGGAGAAAAGAAAGTGTTTTACTGACAGATGTTGGAGACAGGAGGAGGTTTCAGTCTGTGTGAAGCTCATCATCATTCACACAAAGCCCGCGCTCTGATTGGCTGGAGGATTCTGGACCTTCCCCCAATTCTTCCTATTGGTCAACACATCCGCTGCTGCCCCTCTCCCTTGGACATGCGCAGTCCCGGTCACGGACGGGGAGATTACCGAGCGGCTTCTCGCCCTGGCCGGCGCCGTCAGCCAGTTGCCTGGAAACCTTGTCTCGAGGAGGTGCAAGGGGAGGGCGGGTCGCCCGTGCTCGCGTTCGCGCTCCGGGCCCGCGCACTGGAACCCGGAGACGTCACCGCGGAGCAGAGTAATTCCTATTGGCTGTTTCAGGCAGCGCTCCATTGTGGCGTCACAGTGACGTAGAGGGGCGTTCCCAGCTCAGAGTCCCACTGGGAGCAACAGCTGGTCACAGAAACACACTGCGAATTGGAACTCAGCGCGTCTCTGGGTCAAAGGTTCTCCAACCCACGTGGGGACGAATCCACTCTCCACTGTTTGCATGAGGGGGTTTGATCAATGGGAATTCGTGGAGGACCGGAAGGACCCTGGTCCTCCAACCAACCAGAGTCTGGGCTTTGTGTCAGTGTCTGCACGGAGCTTCCTCCACTGTCTGCCCAGCAAAGCTGCTGCTCCTCCAGCTTCACACAGACTGAAACTTCCTCCTGTCCCCAACATCTGTGAGTAAAACACTTTCTCCCCCTTTCCATTTCTTTTCTCATTCTGGTGTTCCATTGTTGACTTGTTTAAATCCCCAGGCCCAGATGAGATTAATCCCAGGCAATTAATGGGGGGCAAGAGAGGAGATTTCAGAGGCTCTGACAATAATTTCTAAATCTTCTCTGGTCACAGGAGCGGTGCCAGGGGACTGGAGGACAGATAATGTGGTACTAATATGGGGCAGCAGGGTGGCGCAGTGAGTAGCATTGCTGCCTCACGGCGCCGAGGTCCCGTGTTCGATCCCGGCTCTGGGTCACTGTCCGTGTGGAGTTTGCACATGAGGAAGGAGCTGCGCTCCGAAAGCTCGTGTTTGAAACAAACCTGTTGGACTTTAACCTGGTGTCGTAAGACTTCTTACTCTACTTGGGGAGGCAAGGATTAATCAAGTATAGTCAGCGTAGTTGCCGAGATCATGTCACACAAATTTGATTTGAATTTTTCAAGGAGGTGACTAGGTGCGTAGATGAAAGTCCTGCAGTTAATGTAGTCGATAATTGACTTCAGTAAGACATTTGACAAGGTCTCGCACGGGAGACTGGTCAAGAAGATAAGAGCCCAAGGGTGGCGCAGTGAATAGCACTGTTGCTCACGGCGCCGACGTCTCAGGTTCAGGTTTTGGGATAAAGATTGGGAGGGTCTGGTATATGAACAGGAACCTCGGCAACATATGCATCTTAACCACCTGGACGCTCCCCGCCAGTGTGAGGTGCAGCGTATCCCACCTCCTAAAATCCCCCCTAACCTCCTCCATCAACGTTGTCAGATTCCACTTGTGCATCGCCACCCACTCCCCTGTCACCTGGACCCCCATGTACCTGAACCTGGCCCTAGCTACCCTAAATGGCAATGCCCCCTAATTGGCCCTCCTGACCCGCTGCATTCACCGGAAACATTTCACTCTTTGGGGTTTGGTCTGGGACCGTAACAAGAATTGGAGGCTCGACTGGGCGCTTAATAAATGTTTCATAGCAACTAGGATTATCCATTCTGAATTTCTATCCTGTACTGACTGTGATAACTTTTACAGGATATTAGAAGGTGAGGATTTACAGACACAAATCTCAAACCAAACGCCATGTCACGATCTGACAGTCACTTAATTCATCAGCCTTTGAATCGAGAAGGAGAGCTGTTTGTCTGTTCTGTCTGCTTCAGAATGCTTTAAACGTCAGTGTGACTGGAAAAGCACCGAGACACACACACCCGAGTGAGAGTGTTCCAGAGCACTGACTGTGGGAAGAGCTTTAACCAGTTACACAGCCTGAAAGGACATCGCATCATTCACAGCGGGGAGAAATCGTACACGGGTTCTGTGAGAGACCTCAACTGATTGTCTAACCTGGAGAGACACAAGGACACCAGCAACATGGAGAAACCATGGAAATGCCAGGACTGTGGGAAGGGATTCAGATCCCCATCTGAGCTGGAAATTCATCAACGCAGTCACACTGGGGAGAAACCGTTCACCTGCTCTGTGTGTGGGAAGGGATTCAGTCATTCATCCACACTGCGAGTTCACGAGCGGGTTCACACCGGGGAGAGACCGTTCACCTGCTCTGTGTGTGGGAAGGGATTCAGTGATTCATCCACACTACGTGTTCACCAGCGAGTTCACACTGGGGAGAGGCCGTTCACCTGCTCTGTATGTGGGAAGGGATTCACTCAGTTATCCAACCTGCTCAGACACCATGCCATTCACACCAATGAGAGACCCTTTAAATGCTCTGTCTGCGGGAGTGGCTTCAAAAGGTCTCAGGAACTGATGGTTCACCAGCGCTTTCACACCGCGGAGAGACCGTTCAGCTGCTCTCACTGCACAAAGAGGTTTAGAACGTCATCGAATCTGTGTTTACACCAGCGAGTTCACACTGGGGAGAGGCCATTCACCTGTTCTGTGTGTGGGAAGGGGTTCAGTACTGCGTCCCACCTGCGGAGACACCAGCGAGTTCACAAGTCATTGCAGGGGTTGGATTCTGCTGTTGTTGCTGCTGTGAATCACACCCAGGACTGAACCATGTTCATTCTGACAGTGAGTGAAGTGGGAGGGTCGGAGGGTTTCTTTCTGCTGGACTGGCCGGTCTCACCACTTTGCTTCCAGTGGGCTGATGCTCTTTGAGCCTGGGAGACCACATTTCCACTGAAATGAACCACAAAGGCTGATGAAGGACATTTATTTTATCCTGGATAATAAATAATGTTTCCCCCCCCCCCCCCCCCCACTACAGGGTCAAACAGAACAAAAGAGAAAGCCAGGGGTTGGTTAGAGGATGGGTGAGATCAAATGACAAAAATGTCCTGGAACAAAAGGCAAAGGGAGAGGTAATGGTTGTAGTAAAGATACAAAGCATTGGTCCAGAGTCAGTGTTAATGGCAGAATAAAGGACAGCTCTGTCTGGAAGCAAAAAAACAAGATGCAGACTGGCACTCGGCAAAAAAACAAATCAAAATGGAGGAGCGAGTTCAGGGTGTGAAGTGGTTGAACTCAACGTTAAAATAAAATGTATTTTCCAAACATCCTCGAAGAGATCCACATAGCTCCAACAAAGGATAGTACATACAGCTTGTTAAATCTCCCCATTTTAATCCCTCCCCCCCCCGCCCCTCCCGGTGACAAACAAATCCCCAAACGTGGGCAGAAACTACAAAACCCTCCTCCGATCCCCTGAGGGCAAACTTAATTTTCTCCAACCTGAGGAACTGGTAAAGGTCCCCCCACCCACGCCGCAACCCCAACCCCCCCCCCCCCCCCCCCCCCCCCCCCCTGCCCCCGCCGCCCCAATGCCACTGCCAACTTCCAATTTTTTTTCTCTCAGGTTCTGAACTTTGGCACAGAGTCTCATTAGGGGTTGCAAGGGTTGGGAACTTGCATTTCTGATCTTAGAACATAGAACAGTACAGCACAGAACAGGCCCTTTGGCCCTCGATGTTGTGCCGAGCAATGATCACCCTACTCAAACCCACGTATCCACCCTATAACCGTAACCCAACAACGCCCCCTTAACCCTTAACCTTACTTTTTTAGGACACTACGGGCAATTTAGCATGGCCAATCCACCTAACCTGCACATCTTTGGACTGTGGGAGGAAACCGGAGCACCCGGAGGAAACCCGCGCACACACGGGGAGGACGTGCAGACTCCGCACAGACAGTGACCCAGCCGGGAATCGAACCTGGGACCCTGGAGCTGTGAAGCATTTATGCTAACCACCATGCTCCCGTGCTGCATACCTATTTAAAAAAAAATGTAATTTCAGTGTCCAATTTAATTTTTTTTCCAATTGAGGGGCAATTTAGCATGGCCCATTGACCGACCCTGCAATTCTTTTTGGGTTGTGGGGGTGAGACCCACGCGCACACGGAGAGAATGTGCAAACTCCACGTGGACAGTGACCCGGGGTTGGGATCGAACCCGGGTCCTTGGCGCCGTGAGGCTGCAGTGCCCCCCCCCCCCCCCCCCCCCCAACCTCCAATTTAAGACAATCTGTCGCCCGGCAATCAGAGAGCCGAAGGCCCCAACATTGGCCCCCTTCCCCTCCTGTATACCCGACACCTGAAAAAGCGGCATAGTGTCCCGCATCAGCTTCACCCCCCACAATCCCAGATCGCCTCTCGAACACCGGCTCCCAGAATACTGGCCAAGTTTGCGGCACTCCCCCCCCCCCCCCCCCACACAAACGTGTGAATAGTTTGCCAGCCCCCCTCCCACACCTCTCACACATCCACCACTCCGGGGAAAGACCCACTCATCCGGGCCTCGGTCTTATGGGTCCTATGCACCAACTTGAACAGTATAAGGCTCATCCTTGTGTAGGTGGAGGTCGAGTTGACCCGACGAATGACTTCACTCCAAATTCCCCAGCCCATCTCCCACTTCCGCTTAATCCCAGTCACTAAGGCCGTTCCCTTCTCGACCAACCACCCATATATATAACCAAAGGAGAACATGCTGGAAAATCTCAGCAGGTCTGGCAGCATCTGTAGGGAGAGAAAAGAGCTGACGTTTTGAGACCAGATGACCCTTTGTCAAAGCTGCCACAGGGTGGAGCCAACACCCACATGTGCCCGAGTTTAAAGTGCTTCTTCGGCTGGTTCCAAATTCTAATTGACTCCACCACCAGGCTACTTGTACACTTCCCCGGGGAGAACGGCAACTGGGCTCTTCCCCTCGGCATCCTGCTCGTCCAAGCAAACTCCGATATCAACTCGTCCACCCTCCGAATAAAGGCCTTCGGGAGAAAGATTGGGAGGGACTGGAAGACAAAGGGAAATCTTGGCAGTGCAATCATTTTTACCACTTGCACCTTTCAAACTCCCGTCCAAGCTCCCCGACCAGGCTCGTCAGCTTCCATTTGTACTTAGCGGCCCAGTCATGCGTTGCCTGAATCACCAAATATGAGAATCTGACACCCACCACCTTAAACGGCAGGGCCCCCAAGTTCGCCCTCTGCGTTGAAGCATCTATCAGAAAGATCTCACTTTTCCAAACGTTCAATTTGTGCCCTAAAAAGGCCCCAAATGTCCCCCCAACTGGTCCATGATCCTTCACATCATCTCCTTCGACCCAAACAAGTTGTCGGCATACAAAGGCACGCTGTGCCCTTACCGCTACCACTCAGTGGAGGCATGTAAAGCTATCGCCAGTGGCTCAAACGCCAGCACAAGCAGCAATGGCGAGAGTGGACACCCCTGTCTCATCCTCCTATGCAACCCAAAGTGTCCTGAATTCATCTCATTTGTCCTCGCGCCAGCCATGGGGGGGCACATACAATAGCCGCACCTAAGCCACAAATCTCAGCCCAAATCCAAACCTCCCACAGATATTGCCACTCTTCTTGGTCAAAGGCCTTCTCCATGTCCATTGACACGGTCACCTCCGGCTACCGCCCCTCCGAGGAGATCATCGCCATCGCCTCCTGAGATTACTGGAGAGCTGCCCCCCCTTCTGATCTGAGCTCCAGCTCCGGGAACTCCCACCCGTTCAGGAACTGATCCATACCTGCCTCTTCCCCTCCAGGCTCGGGCCTGTGTAGGCCTCGTTAGAAGGCCTCAAACTCCTCATTGATTCTTTCCGACTCCGACACCACCTTTCTCCCTGCCGCCCTCACCTGCACAATCTCCCTCGGCGCTGCCTATCACCGCAACTGATGGGCCGGCAGACGACTCGCCCTCTCCCCCCAGCTCATACTGCTCGAGCCCACCGTAGCTGACCTTCCTGCCCTCAACCCATCAAACTGCCCCGGCAGCTTCTTTCTTTGCGTCACTCACTCCCTAGTTGGGGCCTCAGAATATCTCCTGTCCACCTTTATTATCTCTTCCAGGAACCTTAGCCTCATCCCCACCCCACTTCCATCCTATCTCTGAGGACTTTAAATTAACTAAGAAGGAGTACTCCCTCTCCCCGGGTGACCAAACCTTCACAGGTCCACCATCCCCATCTGCTCCATAATCACCTCTCCAACTCCCTCGCCATTCCCGACCTCCCCCTTGACTCGGAACTCAACCTGTCCATCCTCGGCTCCATTACACAATTAAAATCCCCACCCATAATCAATTAGTGACTGTCCAGGTCCAGCTCCGGAATAGCTCCTCACAGCTTCCTCACAAACTCAACATCGTCACAGTTGGGCACACACACATTCACCAGAATCATCAGTGCTCCCGCTAACACCCCACTCGCTATCACAAACCTACCCCCTCTCCCACACCATCACAACCCTGTTCTCTTGCTAAACAAGATTGCAAAACCCAGCCCCACCCCCTCGATTTCGAGTGAAACCCCGAGTGGACCGTTTGCCCCACCCACCCCTTCCTCAGCCTCATCTGGTCCTTCACCCCGAAAGTGTGTCTCTTGCAGGAAAATCACCTCTACACTTTTTAGGTGTGCGAACACCCAGAACCGTTTGGCAAATTCAGCCCACGGACATGCCACGTCACAAATCTTACCGGAGGCCTCTGCCTCCCCACTCCCCCAGGATCCACCAACATCACCCAACTGAGCCTCTACCCGGCCCCAAGCTCCACCGAAACTGGGCCCATCCAAGATGGCCGCCCACACCCAACTCCGCCCGCCATACCAACCATGTCGCATCCCCTCTTCCCCCCGCAAACCCCATCCAATTTCCCCCCTCCCCATGCTGGCTAACCACAGCAGCCCCCGCCCCCCCCCCCCCCCCCCCCACCCCCTCAATCTGCTTGTGTTCACTAGCATCGCCTGCTCGCATGGCGACTCTCACCTGGAGACCGAAACAAAGGGCCCCACCTAACTGTCCCCCCCCCCTACTCAGTAATCCCCCGCTCTCTGACCCACACCATCGCCTCCCCTCTCCCAGCCCCTCCCTCCAGTGTCGCGAACCCATAAGAATAAAACGGGGGAAAAAACTACATCAAAGCAACCCCAATACACACTTTCTCAATTTCCCACAGGACCCGCGCAACCACAAGCAAAACCATCCCTCGAGGGTACAAAAAGGTACAAAAAGTCAAACAGTATCAACCTAGAGCCCCAATGGCTGGAGCCAGTTACAAATGGGTACAGCAAGCATGGGCCACAGAAATCTCCTCAAACAAAGAGAACATGTGAAACAATATACAACTGACACAAATATCCACCATTCAGCCCCCCCACAACCCATGCTCCTTGATGAAGTCATTCGCCTCCTCCGGCGTCCCAAAATAATATTCCCGGCCCTCAAAACGTTACCCACAGTTTAGCCGGGTACAGCACCCCAAACCGGATCTTGCGCCTATACAGCGCCGCCTTGGCTTTATTGAACCCCGCCTGTCTTCTGGCCAGGCCAGCACCAGGTATATCTGGGCCTGGTTTCCTTCCCAGCTGCAGTCCCAACTCACCCTGGCCCACCTCAAAATCTTTTCCTTCTGCTGAAACGTGTGCAGACGCACAATCGGCACCTGCAGCAGCTCACCCGCTCTCGGCTTCCGCCTCGAGGACCTGTGGGCCCCGTCCCCCTCCAGGGTCTTGTCGAGAACCACCTTCTCCACCAACTCCGCGAACATCTTTGCGCATACCTTGTGGCGCTCGTTCCTTCAGCTCCCCCCGGCAGGCCCACAATGTGCACATTTTGCCACTGGGATTGAATCTCTAGCTCCTCCACCCTCGCCCGCAGCATCTTGTAAACGTCCCCCAGGATCGCCATCCAGTGATACAATAGTCGTACACCACCTTCTCCACCTCCTGGATCATCGGCCATCGCGCCTCTAAGCGCTTCTTCACCCGATCCAAGGTCCCGCAAGGAGGTGCAACTCCCAACCCGCAGTCCCCTCCTCCCCCCATCGTCTTCGACCAGTCTCCCTGCATCTCCTTCCTTTACTGCCGGACTTCCTCCTTGATGAAGATCATCAATTGATTCATTGGCAGCTTCTTCATCGAGGACGACCCTTCCCCCCCCCACCCCCCGCCATCTTTTCAGCTTGTGTTGCTCCACGAGTCCCCTCCAACTCTTGGGCCAAGGTTCTCACCGTCTTTAACCGATATCCCATAGACATCCCAGTCCGACAGAGTACTGATCACCTTCCATTCTCCTCACAACTTTCCACCAAAGTCCCCCAAAAATCAGGTAGAAAGTTCCAAAACCAAGGCCTCCGGGCAGGAACCATCCTGTGGGTGATCCATCACACCATGGTTGCCACCGGAAATAGTTGAACTCAATGTTGAGTCCAGAAGGCTGTAAAGTGCCTCATGGGAAGACGAGGGGCTGTTGGTCCAGCTTGTGTTGGGCTTCTCCGGAACATTGCAGCAGGCCGAGGACAGGAATGTGAGCCTGAGAGCAAGGTGGTGAATTCTAATGGCAGCAAGCGGAAGGTCAGGGTCAGGCTCGTGGACTGAGCGGAGGTGTTCCACAAAGAGGGCAGGGAACAGGCTACAGGCGAATTAAAGAGAAAACCATTTGGGTCCAGAATATTGTGAACATCCTTTTACTCTGGTTGTCTTTGACCCTCAAGCCATTTTCTGTCTTTTTAACCATGTTCTGTTTCATTAATAAACTTTTATGAGGAAAAATATTTGATTTTCTGGACTTTTCATGATTAGATGGAGGCACTTCAGAGAAGAGGGTGAAAGGGATTGGTAGACTCAAGCTAAAATCTAAAATTCTCTGTACAGCACTGAGGCAGTGCTGCACTGTCACAGCTGCTGTCTTTTGAATAAGATTTTAACCTGAGGACTCGGTCTCCCCCTCTCGGGTGGGTGCAAAAGGTCCCGCAGCCGCTATTTAGATTGGTGGCACAGTGGGTTAGCACTGTTGCTTCGCAGCTCCAGGGTCCCAGGTTCGATTCCCGGCATGGGTCACTGTTTGTGCGGAGTCTGCACGTTCTCCCCGTGTCTGCGTGGGTTTCCTCCCGGTGCTCCGGTTTCCTCCCACAGTCCTGAATGACGCGCTGTTAGGTAATTTGGACATTCTGAATTCTCCGTCTGTGTACCCGAACAGGTGCTGAAATGTGGCGACTAGGGGCTTTTCACAGTACCTTCATTGCAGTGTTAATGTAAGCCTACGTGTGACAATGATAAAGATTATTATTATTATTAATTAAAAGAGCAGGAGTGTCCTGGCCAATATTTATCCCTCAATCATCATGACTAAAAAATCATCTCATTGTCACATTGCTGTATATGGGATCTTGTTTTGTGTGTGAATTGGCGACCTTGTTTCCTCCATTACGTCAGTGACTACACTTCAAAAGTACTCCATTGGCTGTGCATCAAGCACAACAATTCTGGAGCCGGACTTTGGTAGAATACGGTGGCCTGTAGGTTATCAAAGTTTCAGAACAACTTGTTAATTTAAGCAATTTCTCCCAGCTCTGCAGGTACTAGAAACATTCAGGTGAATGCAATATCACATTTTTTATAATTATCCAATCACATTTTAGAGTTTAACATGGCTTCCTTGACCTTGTTGTTTATAACAGTTAAGACAGATGAAACTAAATTTTGTTACTGAGGCATACCTACAGTTTCCTACATTACAACTCGATTTCCTGATCCATAGACTACAATCAGTAAGGATTAAAAAACCACACCTCCTCCATGATAGTCTTCAAGTCCGAGGCCCTGCAAGGCTGCGTACTTAGCCCCCTACTATACTCCCTATACACACGACTGTGAGGCAAAATCTGGCTCCAACTGCATCTAATTTGCTGATGACATGACCATTGTGGGTCGGATCTTTGAGTCAGAGTACAGGAGGGATTATATAGAACCTAGTGACATGGTGTAACGATTACAATCTTTTTTTAATATAAATTTAGAGTACCCAATCAATTTTTTCCAATTCAGGGGCAATTTAGCATGGCCAATCCACCTAGCCTGCACATCTTTGGGGTTGTGGGGGCGAAACCCATGCAAACTCGGGGAGAATGTGCAAACTCCACACGGACAGTGACCCAGAGCCAGGATCGAACCTGGGACCTCGGCATCGTGAGGCTGCAGGGCGAACCCACTGCGCCACCGTGCTGCTCACGATTACAATCTGTCCCTCGATGTCAGCATCAAAACTAAAGAGCTGGTCATTGACTTCAGGAAGCAAAGTATCATAAACACCCCTGTCAGCATCAACAGGGCCGAGGTGGAGATAGTTGACAGTGTCAGATTCCTAGGGGTGCACATCTCCAAAAATCTGTCCTGGTCCACCCACGCCGAAGCTACCACCAAGAAAGCACAACAGCGCCTTTACTTCCTCAGGAAACTAAGGAAATTTGGCATGTCCACATTAACCCTGACCAACTTTTACAGATACACCATAGAAACCACCTATCTGGCTGCAGCACAGCCTGGTATGGCAACTGATCGGCCCAAGACTGTAAGAAACTACAGAGAATCGTAAACGAAGCCCAGTCCATCATACAAACCTGCCTCCCATCCATTGACTCCATCTACACCTCCGGCTGCCTTGGGAAAACGGGCAGCATAATCAAAGACTCCTCCTACCCGGGTTATTCTTTCTTCCAACCTTCTCCATCAGGCAGGAAGATACATAAGTCTGAGAACACGCACAAACAGATTCAAAAACAGCTTCTTCCCCGCTATTACCAGACTCATGAATAACCGGGGCAGCACGGTAGCATTGTGGATAGCACAATTGCTTCACAGCTCCAGGGTCCCAGGTTCGATTCCGGCTTGGGTCACTGTCTGTGCGGAGTCTGCACATCCTCCCCGTGTGTACATGGGTTTCCTCCGGGTGCTCCGGTTTCCTCCCACAGTCCAAAGATGTGCAGGTTAGGTGGATTGGCCATGATAAATTTCCCTTAGTGTCCAAAATTTCCCTTAGTGTTGGGTGGGGTTACTGGGTTATGGGGATAGGGTGGCGGTGTTAACCTTGGGTAGGGTGCCCTTTCCAAGAGCAGGTACAGACTCGAAGGGCCGAATGGCCTCCTTCTGCACTGTAAATTCTATGAGACCCTCTTATGGACTGAACTAACCTCTGCATGCATCTTCTCCACTGAGTAGCACTATAGTCTGTATGCTTCCTTTGATGTCTGTCTATGTATTTGCATTGTGTATTTATTTTTTTTTAAATTTAGAGTGTCCAATTCCTTTTTTTTCCAATTAAGGGGCAATTTAGCATGGCTAATCCACCTAGCCTGCACAACTTTGGTTTGTGGGGGCAAAACCCACCAAACACAGGGAGAATGTGCAAACTCCACATGGACAGTGACCCAAAGCTGGGATTCGAACCTGGGACCTTGGCGCCGTGAGGCAGCAGTGCTAACCACTGCACCACCGTGCTGTCCTACATTGTGTATTTATCGCATGTTCTAGATTTTAATTTATGGAACGATCTGCCTGGACAGTACAGAGAACAATACTTTTCGCTAGACCTCGGTACATGTGAAAATAAATCTAAATCAAATCATAGAATTTACAGTGCAGAAGGAGGCCATTCAGCCCATCGAGTATGCACCGGCCCTTACAAAGAGCACTCTACTCAAGCCCATGTATCTACCTTATCCCCATAGCCCAGTAACCGCCACTTAACATTTTTTGGACACTAAGGGCAACTTATCATGGCCATTCCATCTAACCCGCACATCTTTGGACTGTGGGAGGAAACCGGAGCACCCGGAGGAAACCCACGCACACATGGGGAGGATGTGCAGACTCTGCACAGACAGTGACCCAAGCCGGAATCGAACCTGGGACCCTGGAGCTGTGAAGCAACTGTGCTAATCACTATGTTACCGTGCTGCCCTTTCAAAAAAAATCAAATCCAACACTTCAAAGTATTTCACTGGCTGTAAAACACTTTAGGAATGGCACAGTGGTTAGCACTGCGACCTCGCACCTCCAGGGACCCAGGTTCGATTCTTATCTCGGGTGACTGTGTGGAGTCTGCACGTTCTCCCCGTGTCTACGTGGGTTTCCTCCGGGTGCTCCAGTTTCCTCTCTCAGTCCAAAGATGGGCAGGTTAGGTGGATTAGCCATGAAAAATTGCCCCTTAGTGTCATGTGTTAGGTGGGATTCAGGAGATGAGGGCCGGTAGGATGCTCTCTGGGAGGGTCCGGGTAGACTCGATGGACTGAATGGCCTCCTGTACTGTTGGGATTCTATGAGATCCCGTGGTCACGAAAGGTGTGGAAGAAATGTCATTTATTTTGAGAAATGGTCCCCAAACGTGGACATATTACACACAGGTCATTAATAAAGAATGAATCATAATTTTCATCAACAACTATGTGTTTCACTCCATTTTCAATCCCCCAGTGAAAATCCAAACACAGTATATCGAGAATATTAGATTTAAAACAGGACAAGTTTTTGTGATTTGGGTTCACTGTCTGGAAATTCAACTATAACTTTCAAAAGGGAACTAGGCAGACCGTGGAAAGAAAAATAAACTTTCAGGACGCTGGGATTAATTAGGTAGTTCATTCAAAGAGTCAGCATAGGAATGATGGGTGGAGTGGCCTACTTCTGAGCTCTGAGCCTCTTCGTATTTGAAGAAAGTGGGAAATACCTAGAAGCCACTTCCTTGGAGTGGGTAGAAGCAGAGATGATGGAATGTTTCCCAAAGGAAGTTGGATTGCGCTTGAGGGAATAAACCAACAGGGAATATTGGGATAGAATGGCTTCATCTATGGAGAATCATCATGGACTCAATGGGCCGAATGGCCCTTTTCCCAACCTGAATGCCTGTTTGATCTGCTCCAGTCTCTCCAACTCACTGAAGTCCCTCAATCCTGGTGTAATTCCCGTAAATCTCCTCCGCACCCTCTCTGAGAACTTCACATCTTTCCTAAAGTGTGGGGCCCACATATAGGGCTTCATTCCAGAGGGATAGAATTGAAAAGCAGGGAGGTTATGTTCAACTTGTTTAGAGCCAGGGTTAGACTACATTGGGAGCACTGTCAACATTTGTCATCTCCATTTAGAAACAGGAAATAGAGGCTCTGGAGAAGGTGCATCAAAGATTCACAAGAATAATACCAGAACTGAGAGCATTTCACCCTCAGGAAAGGCTGGGGCTGCTTTTCACCAGACTCAATGGAGCTCTATTTGAATGCAGCGAGTTAATCCAAAGATTGACTCGACACTCGGGTCTGCTCCAATTGCCAAACAATTTATTGATTGAACCTGGTGAATATATATGCCCCGAACTGGGATGACGTGGACTTCATTAAAAGAGTGCTGGGGAAGATCCCGGACTTGGATTCTCGCAGGCTAATAATGGGAGGGGACTTTAACATGGTCCTTGACCCGACTTTGGATCGGTCGTGTCCCAGAACGGGTAGACTCTCAGCAATGGCAAGGGAGCTGAAAGGGTTTATGGAGCAAATGGGGGCAGTGGACCCCTGGAGGGAGGGACAGCCAACAGGAAGGGGCTACTCGTTTTACTCGCACGTCCACAAAGTATATTCCAGGATAGATTTCTTTGTGCTAAGCAGGGACTGTATGGGGGAGGTAAAGAACACGGAATACTCAGCAATTACCATTTCAGACCATGCCCCGCATTGGGTGGACCTGCAGTTCGGGGGAGCGAGTTATCAACACCCGCAATGGAGGCTAGATGTGGGATTGCTGTCGGAGGAGGGGATCTGCGAGAGGCTTCGGAAATGTATAAAAAATTACCTGCAGGTGAATGACACTGGGGAGGTCTCAGCGGCGACCGTGTGGGAGGCGCTAAAGGCAGTAGTGCGGGGGGAGCTGATTTCAATTGGGGCCCATAGAGCCAAGGCAGACCGGGCAGAGATGGATAGATTGGTCAGGGAAATGGGCCGGATAGATGAAGAGCACGCGGAGTCCCCGGGGGAGGTTTTACTCAGGGAGAGGCAGAGGCTACAGGCGGAACTGGGGGCACTATCCACGAGCAGGGCCGTGGAACAGCTTAGGAAGGCGAGGGGAGTGGTGTACGAGTATGGGGAAAAGGCTAGCAGACTGTTAGCGCAGCAACTTAGGAGGAGGGAGGCGGCCAGGGAAATAGGTAGAGTGAGGGACGAGGGGGGGCACAAAGTGGAGGATCCGGCAGAATTGAATAGGGTATTCCGGGACTTCTATCGTAAGCTGTATACTTCGGAGCCGCCAGAAGAACCGGAGGGGATGAAAAGGTTTCTGGACGGGTTAACATTCCCAACAGTTGGGGGGGGGGGGCGAGTGGAAGAGCTGGGGGCCCCGATTAGAGTAGAGGAGGTATTGGGGGGCCTAAAGGCCATGCAGTCGGGGAAGTCCCCGGGGCCGGATGGATACCCAGTAGAGTTTTATAGGAAGTTCTCGGAGCTGGTGGGCCCGGTCTTGGCGAGGGTTTTCAATGAGGCAAGGGACAGAGGGACCCTGCCGCCGACGATGTCACAAGCCACCATATCTCTGATATTAAAGCGGGGTAAAGACCCGGAGGTGTGCGGGTCCTACAGGCCAATCTCCCTGATTAATGTAGATGCCAAGCTCCTGGCAAAGGTACTGGCGGGTAGAATGGAGGACTGTGTGCCGGAGGTGATTGGGGAGGATCAAACGGGGTTCGTGAAAGGTAGGCAGCTGGCGGCCAATCTGAGGAGATTGCTCAATGTGATAATGATGCCCCCGGCGGGTAGAGAGGTGGAGGTAGTGGTGGCTATGGACGCCGAGAAGGCCTTTGACCGGGTGGAGTGGGAATATCTATGGGAGGTGCTCGGACGGTTTGGGTTCGGGGAGGGATTGGTGGATTGGATCAAATTATTATATCAGGCCCCGAGGGCCAGCGTCAGGACTAACAGAGAAGTGTCGGAGTACTTTAGGTTGTACCGAGGGACCAGGCAGGGCTGCCCGCTCTCCCCGCTGCTGTTTGCGCTGGCCATAGAGCCGCTGGCGATTGCGCTGAGAGCCGCAGAGGGTTGGAAGGGGATGGTGAGGGGCGGGGTTGAACATAGGGTTTCTCTTTATGCAGACGACCTGCTCCTGTACGTGTCGGACCCAGTGGCCGGGATGGGAACTATACTGGGAATGCTGAGGGAGTTCGGCCAGTTCTCAGGATACAAATTAAATACGGTCAAGAGTGAAATGTTTGTGGTACAGGCAAGGGGCCAGGAGAACAGATTGAGAGGGCTACCGTTTAGGTTAGTTGAGGAAAATTTCCGGTATTTGGGAATCCAGGTGGCACGAGACTGGGGCAGGCTGCATAAGTTAAATTTGGCCAGGGTGGTGGAGCAAATGAAGGGAGAGTTTCGGAGATGGGATGCACTCCCGCTGTCGCTGGCAGGGAGGGTGCAGACTGTAAAGATGACAATCCTCCCTCGATTTTTGTTTATTTTTCAGTGCCTCCCGATCTTTATCCCACAGTCCTTCTTCAAAAGAGTTAACGGGCTGATCATGAGCTTTGTCTGGGCGGGAAAGGCTCCGCGGGTGAAGAAGGCAATGTTGGAGAGGAACCGTAGCGAGGGGGGGCTGGCGTTGCCGAGTCTGGTCAATTATTACTGGGCGGCCAACATCGCTATGATAAGGAAGTGGATGGTGGGTACGGGGTCTATTTGGGAGCGGGTGGAGGCGGCTTCGTGCAGGGGCTCCAGTTTGGAAGCCCTGGTCACGGCTCCTCTACCGCTGCCGCCGGCCAAGTACACCACCAGCCCGGTAGTGGTGGCGACCCTGCGGATATGGGGCCAGTGGAGGAGGCATGTGGGGGAGATGGGGGCGTCTGTCTGGGCGCCAATCTGCGACAACCATCGGTTTGCCCCCGGCAGTATGGATGGGGGGTTCCGAGTATGGCGGCGAGCAGGGGCGGGAAGGGTGGGTGATATGTTCCTGGAAGGGAGCTTCGCGAGTTTGAGGAGCTTGGAGGAGAAATTTGGGTTGGTAAGGGGAAATGATTTTAGATACCTACAGCTGCGGGACTTTGTTCGTAGACAGGTCCCATCTTTCCCGCGCCTCCCGTCAATGGGGATCCTAGACAGAATAGTCTCTGGGAGGGACGAAGGGGAGGGTAGAGTCTCGGGTATTTATAAGGTGCTCATGAGGGAGGAAGGGTCCCAGACAGAGGAACTGAAACTTAAATGGGAGGAGGAGCTAGGCGGGGAAATGGAGGAAGGGCTGTGGGCAGAGGCCCTGAGTAGGGTAAACTCGACCGCGACATGTGCAAGGCTCGGACTGATCCAATTTAAGGTCGTTCACCGGGCCCATATGACGGTGGCTCGGATGAGCAAATTTTTCGGGATAGAGGACAAATGCGCTAGGTGCGCGGGAGGACCAGCGAACCATGTGCACATGTTTTGGGCATGCCCTGAGCTGAGGGGGTACTGGGAGGGATTTGCGGGGGTCATGTCCCAGGTGCTAAAAACAAGGGTGGTGATGAGTCCAGGGGTGGCAATTTTTGGGGTTTCGGAAGACCCGGGCGTCCAGGGGGAGAAAGCGGCCGATGTGCTGGCCTTTGCTTCCCTGATAGCCCGGCGACGAATATTATTGGCGTGGAGGGACTCAAAGCCCCCGAAGACTGAGTGGTGGCTTGCGGACATGTCAAGTTTCCTGGGGATGGAAAAAATTAAGTTCGCCTTGAGGGGATCTGTGCAGGGGTTCACCCGGAGGTGGCAACTATTTATTGACTTCTTTGCGGGAGAGTGAGCGTCAGCAGGGGGGTGGGGGGAGGGGGGGGGGTAGAGTAGAGTAGGAGGGAAAATATGGCGGGTAGTACGGGTGGGAGGGGAGCAGGCTTGTGCAATACGGTACGATGGAAGTATTGAAAGTACGTGGATGTTTGCACATTTTTGCCTTTTTTGCTTCCTTTCTGATGATGTCTGTAACTGTTTATAAAGCCAAAAACTACCTCAATAAAATTGTTTATTAAAAAAAAAAATTTATTGATTGAACACCGGTGGGGAGCGAGTCACTGGGCTCAACATGTACATCTCCACTGAACAAAGAAAATCATCAATATTTATACAGTTACTCAGCCCATCCAGTCTGCACACAATCCAATCCTCATGGTTATAGATTACAGATGTTAAATATTGATCCAATAAAATTAGTAACTGGGCATGATGTGGCTGCATGATCAGTGCATGCTCAGCCAGGAGCTTCCTCAAGATGTTTCCCAGGCATCTTATCAACTGTCCTTGGGTCTGTCCAAGGCCTACTGTGCTAAACCAGCCCCTAGCATCCCCCCTTACCTCAGTTCTGTCTCACGTCTTTTAAAAAGTGGAGACACTGCTGCCTCACAGCTCCATGGACCCGGGTTCAATTCCAGTCTTGGGTGACTGTCTGGGTGGGGTTTCCACACTCTCCAAGTTACTGCATGGGTTTCCTCCGGGTGCTCGAGTTTCATCCCACAGTCCCAAAAAGTGCAGGTTCGGTGGGGTTGTGAGGATAGGGTGGGGGAATGGGCCGAGGTAGGGTGCTCTTTCAGAGGGTTGGCGCAGACATAATGGGCCGAATGGCCTCCTTCTGCACTGTATGGTTCTAACTCATTAATTCAATTAACAGGGACTCCCCACTGCTGCCTGTGCCACTGATGAACGGCCTGACTCAGCATCTCATTGTCTGTGTCTCTGATTAATGTGCTCAAGTCAGCGAAACCCATCATGCCTCTTATTTTAGTTTGTGGTGCTCCATCTTGTTAACATAATACATATTTCCACAGACAATATCCGTACATTAGATTTTACATAGGGGTACATGTCAAACGCCCAGAAGGGCAGCACGGTAGCACAATCGCTTCACAGCTCCAGGGTCCCAGGTTCGATTCCAGCTTGGGTCACTGTCTGTGCGGAGTTTGCACGTTCTCCCTGTGTGTGCATGGGTTTCCTCCGGGTGCTCCGGTTTCCTCCCACAGTCCAAAGATGCGCGGGTTAGGTGGATTGGCCATGCTAAATTGCCCCTAGTGTCCAAAGTTGCCCTTAGTGTTGGGTGGGGTTACTGGGTTATGGGGATAGGGTGGAGGTGTTAACCTTGGGTAGGGTGCTCTTTCCAGGAGCCGGTGCAGACTCGATGGGCCGAATGGCCTCCTTCTGCACTGTAAATTCTATCTCTGTAAGAAGAACGGCGGTAAGAAGGGGGGCGACCGTTAATTTGTTGCCGAGCGAGTCAATGGCGGAAAAAAAGATGGTGGGGGAAGGAGCACAATGTGGCTCCCCTCCCCCTCACAACGGATTCTTTGATCAAAGTGATGGCCGGTGAATTTGAAAGGCTGTTCACCAAACGTGTGGAGGTTATGCGAAGGGAAACGATGGCTGTGGTGAAAACGTGGGTGGAGGAGGCGATGGTAAAGATGGCTGTATCGAAAAATGCGACCAAGATAAGAGAGCAAGGAGCTAAGTTGAAAGGGATGGAGGAGGCTCTGTCGCAGCACAGTGACCAGATCAGCGAGGCGTTGATGAGGGTGGTGGAGGCGAATAAAGGACTCAAAGCTAAGGTGGAGGATCTGGAGAACAGGTCAAGGAGGCGAAACCTTCGGATCGTGGGTCTGCTGGAGGGGGTGGAGGGCCCGAGGCCGACTGAAATACTTGGCAAAGCTGCTGGCGGAGTTGATGGGGGAGGGGGAAGAACCCTCCCGATACGAGCTGGACGGGGCACATCGGTCGCTAAGGCCGAAGCCGAAAGCAAATGTGCTTCCGAGAGCAGTTATACTTCACTGCCACAAGTATCGTACCAAGGAAAATGTCCTAAATTGTGCCAAGCAACGACGAGAGGTGAAATGGAAGGGTGCTGACATACAGATTTACTGATAAGATAAAAGATAAAGCTCTTATTGTCACAAGTAGGTTTCAATGAAGTTACTGTGAAAAGCCCCTAGTCGCCACATTCTGGCGCCTGTTCGGGGAGGCTAGAACGGGAATTGAACCCGTGCTGCTGGCCTTGTGCTGCATTACAAGTGCACTGTGAGTCCATGATGATTCTCCACAGATGAAACCGTTGTCCCGTTCTTTCCCCATATCCCTGTTGGTTTATTTCCCTCAAGCGCCCCGTACAATTTCCTTTGGGAAACATTCCATCATCTCCGCTTCTGCCCCCTCCGAGGAAGTGGGTTCTAGATATTTCCCACGTTCTTCAAATGGAAACGAGGCCCACTGTGCTAAACCAGCTCCCAATTTGACAATGTATTTGGCGAAGAGGCGGGCAGCTTTCGGACGTGTGAAGGCGGCACTCTACAACAAAGGTGTGCGGTACGGAGTGGTCTATCCCGCAACATTGAGGGTGATGGGCAAATCGAAGGATCTCTATTTCAGAACAGCGGAGGCAGCAGAGGCGTGAAGGCCGAAGGATTGGAACTGAAATGAGAGATGGGACTGGAAATCTGATCTGGACTGAGGAGGAAGGGGACTGGGCTTGTTCTGTAGTGTTTCACATTTGTGATCTGGGTGGCGTGAATGTAGTGGTCTTGAGGTTGATTGAATATGGGAGTGTAGTCGAGCTGTGTTCAGAGTTTGTTATAAGTATTTTGGGCTTGGTGGGATATGTGGGTCGGTTTTGGAAGAGGTTGTTTTTTTTTCCTTCTGGGATTGGGCAATGGGAGAGGGGATTGGGAAGAGGATTGCACGAGCAAGCAGAGTTTGGCTAGTGAGTGTGGTGGGGGGAGGGGCCGCAGCTGTTGAAGTCTGGTTGAGCAGGTTTCGATGGGCCCAGGAGATGTGAAAGTGGGGTGGGGGTGGGGAAATGATACTGGATGAGTGGTTGATATGGGGAAGTAGTTGGGTTTTTTGGGGAGGGTGTTCAGCGATAACAAAAAGATGGGACGGGTTAGGCCTGAGAGGCAGGACCTGGGGATATGATAATGTGGGCAGCACGGTGGCGCAGAGAGTTAGCCCTGCTGCCTCACGGCGCCGAGGTCCCAGGTTCGATCCCGGCTCTGGGTCACTGTCCGTGTGGAGTTTGCACATTCTCCACGTGTTTGCTAACTGTGCAAACTGCTAACCATCTCCACCTCGGCTCCGTTGATGCTGACAGGGGTGTGTACAGTACTTTGCTTCCTGAAATCAATGACCAGCTCTTTAGTTTTGCTGGCATTGAGGGAGAGATTGTTGTCGCTGCACCACTCCACTAGGCTCTCTATCTCCCTCCTGTATTCTGACTCGTTGTTAATCGAGATCCGGCCCACAAGGTGCACTCAAATATTGACTTCTTCATGGTGGGAAAGGCACGATTGGCTGGGATTCAGAGATCTGAGCACTCAGCAATCGTGATTTCAGACCATACCCCGCCCTGGATGGATGTGATATTGGGAAAGGGGTAGTTCAGAGGCCGGGATGGAGAATGGATGTGGGTTTACTAACAGACCGGAGATTCTGTGAGAACATTGGGAAGGTGATCGAGGAGTATGTGATGTTTAATTGCATGGGGGAGGTGTCGCAATCGGTGGTCTGGGAGGCACTGAAGACGGTAGTAAGGAGGGGGGCGATTTTGTTCACGGCTAAGGTAGACAGGGTGGAGAGGGAAGAACGCCATAGACCGATGGAGGAGGTTTTGCATGTAGATGGGAAGCTCACTGAGGGGACAGACCCAGATGTCCTGGTTAAGAGGAAGGAGCTACAAGCGAGGTTCGATCATCTGTCTACGGTGAAAGTGGTACATCAGCTAAGAAAGGTGAAAGGGGTGGTATATAAGTATGGGGAGAAGGCAGGACGCATGTTGGCTGGCCAACTTCGAAGGGAGGCAGCGGAGCGGGAGATAGTCCGGATACGGAATGAGGCAGGGATGTTGGTGGTGTATCCAGAGCAGATTGATGAAGTATTTGAAGAATTTTACAGAGACCTATATGGGTCAGAACCTCCAGAGGAGAAACGGAAGATGACCGAGTTCTTGGATGGGTTAGACTACCCAAGGTTGGGAGAGGAGGATAGAATGGGCTTGGAGGAGATGGTGAGGGTGCAAGGGGTGAAGGGTTTGGAGGATGCAGGCAGGGAAGGAGGCGGGGCCTGACGGGTTCCCAGCCAAATTCTAAGAAATTAAAGACAAGCTGGCTCCACTGATGGAGGGCATGTCCGAAGACGCGACGGACAGGGGAGTCTTACCACAAGCGATGGGGCGGGCTTCCATCTCGTTACTGCTAAAGAAAGGTAAGGACCCGGTGGAGTGTGGGTTGTATAGATCCATTTCTCTGCTGAACATGGATGCCAGACATTTGGCAAAGGTGTAAACGTTAAGTTTGGAGGGGTGTTACTGAAGGCGATGGGGGAGGACCAGGCGGGGTTGGTGAAGGGAAGGCAGTTGTTCTCGAACGTGAGGAGGTTGCTGAATGTGGTCCTCTCTCCAGCAGAGGGAAGGGAGACAGAAGTGGTGGCGGCTCTGGATGCGGAGAAGGCATTCGATCAGGGAGAATGGGCTTATCTGATGGATCAGGGAGAATGGGCTTATCTGATGGATCAGGGAGAATGGGTTTATCTGATGGATCAGGGAGAATGGGCTTATCTGATGGATCAGGGAGAATGGGCTTATCTGATGGATCAGGGAGAATGGGCTTATCTGATGGATCAGGGAGAATGGGCTTATCTGATGGATCAGGGAGAATGGGCTTATCTGATGGATCAGGGAGAATGGGCTTATCTGATGGATCAGGGAGAATGGGCTTATCTGATGGATCAAGGGAATGGCTTATTGATGGATCAGGAGAATGGCTTATCTGATGGATCAGGGAGAATGGGCTTATCTGATGGATCAGGGAGAATGGGCTTATCTGATGGATCAGGGAGAATGGGCTTATCTGATGGATCAGGGAGAATGGGCTTATCTGATGGATCAGGGAGAATGGGCTTATCTGATGGATCAGGGAGAATGGGCTTATCTGATGGATCAGGGAGAATGGGCTTATCTGATGGATCAGGGAGAATGGGCTTATCTGATGGATCAGGGAGAATGGGCTTATCTGATGGATCAGGGAGAATGGGCTTATCTGATGGATCAGGGAGAATGGGCTTATCTGATGGATCAGGGAGAATGGGCTTATCTGATGGATCAGGGAGAATGGGCTTATCTGATGGATCAGGGAGAATGGGCTTATCTGATGGATCAGGGAGAATGGGCTTATCTGATGGATCAGGGAGAATGGGCTTATCTGATGGATCAGGGAGAATGGGCTTATCTGATGGAGGTACTGGAGAGGTTTGGGATCAGGCCAAAGTTTGGGGCATGGGTGCATCCGCTACATAAGGAACCAAAGGCAAGTGTGCATACAAATAATTTGAACTCGGGACATTTCGCATTGCATTGGGGTATGAGGCTCTAGAACCCTTGGCCATTGCTCTAAGGAGCTCGGGATTGTGAAAGGGGATAATGAGGGGTGGGTTAGAACATAAGGTGTAGCTATATATAGATGATCTGCTCCTATACGTCTCAGAGCCGATGGTATCGATTGGGTTATAATGGAGCTGCTTCAGAAGTTTGAGAAGTTCTCTGGATACAGGTTAAATCTAGGGAAAAGTGAGGTTTTCACAATCTCCCCACTGGGAGTGGGAACGGGGTTGAGAGGGTTGTCATTCCACTTGGCGACGTCTCACTTGAGGTATCTGGGGGTGCAGGTGGCTCGGGACTGGGCAGGGCTCCGGAAGTTTAATTTTACCAGTTTAGTGGGGAGAGTGAAGACTGATTTGGCAAGGTGGGATAATCTCCCTTTGCAGCTGTACAAAACTCTGGTGCGGCCGCACCTGGAGTACTACGTGCAGATCTGGTCACCACATTATAGGAAGGATGTGGAAGCTTTGGAAAGGGTTCAGAGGAGATTTACTAGGATGTTGCCTGGTATGGAGGGAAGGTTTTACGAGGAAAGGCTCAGGGACTTGAGGTTGTTTTCGTTAGAGAGGAGAAGGCTGAGAGGTGACTTAATAGAGACATATAAGATAGTCAGAGGGTTAGATAGAGTGGACAGTGAGAGTCTTTTTCCTCGGATGGTGATGACCAACACGAGGGGACATAGCTTTAAATTGAGGGATGGTAGATATAGGACAGATGTCAGAGGCAGTTTCTTTACTCAGAGAGTAGTAGGGATGTGGATCGCCCTGCCTGCAACAGTAGTAGACTCGCCAAATTTAAGGGCATTTAAATGGTCACTGGATAGACACATGGATGAAAATGGAATAGTGTAGGTCAGATAGGCTTCAGATGGTTTCACGGGTCGGCGCAACATCGAGGGCCGAAGGGCCCGTGCTGCGCTGTAATGTTCTATGTCATTGGCAGGCCAGGTACAGTCTGTCAAAATGAATGTATAGCCGCGGTTCCTGTTTCTGTTCTGTTCCAGTGGCTTGCCGGTTCGAAGGGGTGGAGGATACCTGTGAGGGGCCCTGCAAATCACGTTGACATGTTTTGGTCCTGTCCGAAACTAGAATATTTTTGGAGGTCGTTATTCCAAACAATCTCAGGGGTCCGACATGTGGATGTGAAGCCTGGTCCCCTGGAAGCCATATTCGGGGTTTCGGACCAGCTCGAGCTGCAGGTGGGCATAGATGCCTTAGACTTCGCCTTGTTGATCGCTCAAAGGCAGGCTTTGTTGGGGTGGAGGTCAGCCTTGCCATCCTGTGCCTCGGTGTGGGGATTGACCGGAGGTTTTGACACTAGGGAAGGTAAGGTTCGACTGAGAGGAATGAAGGAGGGGTTCTACAATTGTTAGGATTTGTTTTTAAGCATTTTCAGGAATTGGTTACCATTGACTGTTGAGGGAGGGGGAATGTCTTGTTTGTTTGTTTGGGGGTTGCTTGGGGCAGTTTGGGTGTTGTATTGTGAAAATGTTGAAAATTTGATGAATTAAAATATTTTAAAAAAACAATATCCATACATCACAGATGTCTCCACTTTGGTCCACTCTAAAACAACAGAGACAAAATGTATTTCTTTTAGATCGACCTGTAGTGGTAGGAAAGACAATATTTACTATCCAGGAAAAATAAATGTCCTTCATCAGCTTCTGTGGATGATTTCAGTGGATGCTCTCCCAGGCTCAAAGAGCATCAGCCCACTGGAAGCAAAGTCACGAGGCCGGCCAGAATATACCCATTGTATAGAACCTTGGTTAGACCGCAGCTGGGGTACTGTGTGCAGTTTTACTGCCCGCACCTTAGGAAAGGTATTATTGCCACAGACTTGTTCAGGGGATGGCAGGACTGTCCTACAAAGAGATATTGGGGGAAATGGGTCTATATATTCAGCAGTTTTGAAGAATGAGAGGTGATCTCATTGAAACTTATAAAATACTTTCAGGAATAGACAGGGTAGATGCAGGTGAGATGTTTCCCCGGGTTGGGGAGTCTGGAACCAGTGGACACAATTTCAAAATAAGGGAGATGCCACTTAGGACAGGCAGAATGGCCAACTCCTGTCCTATGCTCCAATGAAACAAAGATAGGTAGGAAAGTAAATTGTGAAGAGGACATAAGGAGGTTAAAACAATATGTGTCAAATGAGTGGGATAAGATCTGGCAAATGGAGTTTATTGTCAGAAAACGTAAAATTCTCCATTTTGGCAGGAAGAATAATAATATTCTAATAATAATAGTAATAATGTTTATTAGTGTCACAAGTAGGCTTACATTAACACTGCGATGAAGTTACTTTGAAAAGCCCCGAGTCACCACACTCCGGGACCTGTTCGGGTACACAGAGGAAGAATTCAGAATGCCCAATTCACCTAACAGCACGTCTTTCGGGACTTGTGGGAGGAAACCGGAGCGCCCGGAGGAAACCCACGCAGACACAGGGAGAACGTGCAGACTCTGCACAGACAGTGACTCAAGCCGGGAATCGAACCCGGGTCCCTGGCGCTGTGAAGCAACAGTGCTAACCGCTAGGGGCCTCACGGTAGCATGGTGGTTAGCATCAATGCTTCACAGCTCCAGGGTCCCAGGTTCGATTCCCGGCTGGGTCACTGTCTGTGTGGAGTCTGCACGTCCTCCCCGTGTGTGCGTGGGTTTCCTCCGGGTGCTCCGGTTTCCTCCCACAGTCCAAAGATGTGCGGGTTAGGTGGATTGGCCATGCTAAATTGCCCGTAGTGTAAGGTTAATGGGGGGATTGTTGGGTTACGGGTATAGGGTGGATATGTGGGTTTAAGTAGGGTGATCATTGCTCGGCACAACATCGAGGGCCGAAGGGCCTGTTCTGTGCTGTACTGTTCTATGTTCTATGTTCTATGTTCTATGTTCTGTGCTAGGGTGCCGCCCAATGAAAAAGCTTGTCGATATGGTCAGCACGGTAGCATTGTGGATAGTACAATCGCTTAACAGCTCCAGGGTCCCAGGTTCAATTCCGGCTTGGGTCACTGTCTGTGCGGAGTCTGCACATCCTCCCCGTGTGTGTGTGGGTTTCCTCTGGGT
The DNA here is from genome assembly GCF_902713615.1 of Scyliorhinus canicula. Taxonomy (NCBI): domain Eukaryota; kingdom Metazoa; phylum Chordata; class Chondrichthyes; order Carcharhiniformes; family Scyliorhinidae; genus Scyliorhinus; species Scyliorhinus canicula. The sequence goes on along the minus strand of NC_052162.1, from coordinate 111,521,273 downwards.
GCTCCGGTTTCCTCCCACAGTCCAAAGATGTGCAGGTTAGGTGGATTGACCACGCTAAATTGCCCCTTAATTTGAAAAAATTAATTGGGTACACTAAATTTATTAAATAAATAAATAAAGGATGTAATAACACACAAATTAAGAGCAGGGGTAGGCCATTCGGCCCCTCGAACCTGCTCCACCATTCAACAAGACTTTATCCAGCACTGCCTTCAAAATATTCAAAGTCTCTGCTTCCACTGCCCTTTGAGGAAGAGAGTTCCAAAGACTCCCAACCCTCGGAGAGAAAAAGTTCTCCTCTCTCATGTATTACTTTCAAAGTGACTCCAAGTTCTAGACTCTCCCACAAGTGGAAACATCCTTTCCACATCCACCCTGTCGAGGCCCCTCAGGATCTTATGCGGTTCAATCAGGTCACCTAAACTCCATCGGACACATGCCCAGCCTGTCTAATCATTCCTCATAAGACCAGCCTCCAATTCCAGGTATGAGTCCAGTAAACCTTCTCTGAACTGCTTCCAACACATTGACATAATTCCTTAAATGAGAGCAATACTGTACACAGTGCTCCAGATGTGGTCTCACCAATGTCCTGTATAACTGAAGCATAACCTCCCTACTTTTGTATTCAATTCCCCTCACAATAAACAATAACATTCTATTAGCTTTCCTAATTACTTGCTGTACCTGTATACTCGCATTTTGTGATTCATGCTCTTGGACACCCGGATCCCTCGGAGTCTCAGAGCTCTGCAATCTCTCACCAGTTAGATAATTAGCTTTTTTATTCTTCCTGCCACAATGGACAATTTCACATTTTCCCACATTCTCCATTTGGCAGATCTTATCCCACTCACTTAACCTATCGATATCACTTTGCAGTCTCCTTATGTCATCTTCACAATTTACTTTCCTACCTATCCTTGTATCATTGAAACATTGTGTCATAATATCCACCCATGTATATAACGAGGTGCAGACAGGCAGTGATTGGCACACAGGATGACCAGTAAGCACACAGAACAGAGCAGCCAATCACCAGACAGGACACTACCACTCTCAAGCCAGAGGGCACTAGGTTTCCCGCTCTCTCTAGACCCAGCCACTGAGACAGTCAGAGTCCACGAGCTAGCCAGTGCAAACACCATGCGGTAGCTAGTAAGTCTGGTAAGGCTACTCCTAGGTCTCCAGTCAGATCAGTATAGTGTTGACGCACAGCTGAATATGTTTATCAGTTCTATCGTTGAATAAAACAGTGTTGGATCTTCTCCAGTGTTAGACGTCTGTTTCTAGCTTCTCTGCATCGAGTGCAGTCCACATCGAACCAACCTGCCTAACACATCACATAGGAGCAGGAGTTGGCCATTCAGCCCATCGAGTCATCCACTTCAATGTCTTTTTCCCCACACTATCCCCAATATTCCTTTGTGTTATTGTTATTTAGAAATATGTCAGTCTCTGCTGACTGGTTCAGAAAACCGTCCCTATCACACTCCAGAAACTTGTCCTCCACAGCATCAGTGCTCATTAGGTTTACCCAGTCTGTGATGACTGTTTGACCCCTGCTACAAGCTTCTCTAATCTTCTGATTAATACCAGGCCCCACACTACCACTTCTGCTGGTGGTCTATAAACAACTCTTACCAATATTTGTTGCCCTATGCTGTTTCATAGCTCCACCCAAACTGATTTCACATTTTATATTTCAGATCTGAGATCCTCCCTTACTAATGTACTGATGCTGTCCCTTATTATCAGTGCGACACCACCTCCTTTTCCTTCTTGCCTGCATCATCAGCAAAGATAGTCACACTGGGCTAAATCGCTGGCTTTTAAAGCAGACCAAGGCAGGCCAGCAGCACGGTTCAATTCCCGTACCAGCCTCCCCGAACAGGCACCGGAATGTGGCGACTAGGGGCTTTTCATGGTAACTTCATTGAAGCCTACTCGTGACAATAAGCCATTTTCTTTTTTTTTTCATACCTTCAGTCCCGTCATCCAAGTCATTGATATACATTATAAAAAGTTGAGACCCCAGCACTGATCCCTGTGCCACACCACTCATTACATCTTGCCAATCAGAAAATGACCTATTTATGCCTACTCTCGGTTTTCTGGTAGCTCGCCAATCATTCACCGTGAAAGGGTTCAAGGCTGTCAGACTGGAAAAAGAAAAGAACGGAAATAAACCTTCGGGAATGAATCATCCCTTTGGACTGGTTCTGAGACAATTAAGTTTCAACAGAGTAAAGTATAACCGTGGAATGTGAGTTTAGGCTGTGCAAATGGGGCAAAGTTCTATTTTGTAATTCAATGTGAGCTTTCCTACAAAACTAGTGTTTAGTTAATGTTCTTTCGAGTTTGTTTGTTGCAGTAAAAGTCATAGCTCTTGAAGTCCTGTCATGCAATCCTTTAATTTGTTGACAGGGAATTTGATATTTTTTAAGAAGTTACCAATCTTTACGGTAAATCCTAACCCACAAGTGTCGACTTCCCATTTGAGCCTCGGGCACCTTTCTGTCTCTACAATTCTTCTGTTTCTATTGCTCGTGTCAATGACAGGCAGGCGACGGAGCTGAGGCTGAATTTAGCTGAGAATAACGGGGCCTGTGTCCCCAGTTGGGAAACTGCGATGTGCGTCGCACTAATAGAGAGACAGGAAGGTGCTGGAGGACTGACTGGAAAGTCGATGCATGGGATAGAGGGTGACTGAATCTGATGCTGTCATGGCCCCAGGGGTTCAGTGCCCCTTTGTCCAAAGTGAGGAGTCTTGAGAACAGGATAGAGGAGCTGAAGAGAAACTATTTGGATCCAGAACATAGTGAGCATCCTTTTACTTTGGTTATCTTTCATCCTCAAGTCATTGTCTGTTTTGTTTCTTAAACCATGTTCTGTTTCATTAAAAAACTTCTAACAGTAAAAGTATTTGAATTTTCTGTACTTTTTCTGATTAAATTTATTGACTTTAGGGAAAGTGGGTAAGAGGGGTTTGAAAGAATCTAACTTTTTTTATATAGGTAAAAAGGGTTCAATTTGAATAAATGATTTAAGGAAACTATTACATTTCAGATTATAAAATGGCTGACTGCTTGAAAATCTGATAATAAATACTGCAAACGTTTACAGTATCAGTTTGAAAGAAAAGCTGTTACATTCAAGAATTTGGGCCGGCAGCACGGTGGCACAGTGGTTAGCATTGCTGCCTCACGGCGCCGAGGTCCCAGGTTCGATCCCGGCTCTGGGTCACTGTCCGTGTGGAGTTTGCACATTCTCCCCGTGTTTGCGTGGGTTTCACCCCCACAACCCAAAGATGTGCGGGTTAGGTGGACTGGCCACGCTAAATTGCCCCTTAATTGGAAAAAATGAATTGGGTACTGTAACTTTATTTTTTAAAGAAGGAATTTGGAGTTGGCTTGTGGCCATTGCATTTTCCAGCTGACATGGAATAGAATCAGATATGAAGGTGCTATGGCCAGCTGGGTCACATTGACCCATGGAAAATTAATGAAAAGTCCTTTGTCTTAAGGAAAGAACTGGATGACGTCCAGGAGCGTGTCCAAGGTAACCATTACATGATAACTATAGAAAATTGCACGACAAAAGAATGTGCTATGGCAACTTCCTGAGGTTATTAAAATAATGTTTAGACTAAAATGACAGACAATCATGTGATCAAATTAGAAGAAATATAGAAGCTCTCAGACCAGTCAAAGCTTTGAAGGGGCCAGACTTCATAGATAATTTCCATAAAAAGTTAGGTTCGGGATGATAAGTCAGTGCTTTTTGTTATGCTTCCAAGCTTATGCTATCTGCTTGTGCTGTGAACTTGTTATTCTAACTTAAACTGCGCAGTATCTATTTTTCCAATTAAGGGGCAACTGTGCATATTTGATTTGAATTGTTAATGTATTTTGAAATCCAGCCTATCTGTAATTGCGACGGACAATCATTTCGACAAAGCTTCCTGCAGGGCTGAGTTGAAAACGTTTTAATAATCTGTAAGAAAGCCAATCATCAGTAGACACATCAAATTAAAGTGGCTAATGAATATTAAAATGCAATTTAAGTTCAGTCTCAAGGTCTGTTCAATTAGTATATGTGCGGCGACATAGAAATATACTAACGAAAGAGCAGAATGTGACAGAAAGTGAGTCTCTCATAGGTAATTCTTTTGAATTACTCATGTCAAGAGCTACATGAATAGGATGGGAATAGAGGGATACAGACCCAGGAAGTGGAGAAGATTTTAGTTTAGTTGGGCAACATGGTCGGCACGAGCTTGGAGGGCCGAAGGGCCTGTGCTGTACCTTTCTTTGTTCTTTGTAATTGGCAAAGGAGTCAGAGGGGAGATGAGATTTGATTTTTCCTTTGGCACACAGGTCGTAATGCTCCGGACCTTGGGATTCTCTGTTCCTGCCAGTAGCGAATCCCTGCCCACGGGTTTCCCGGCAGCGTGGGGTATGTTCAATGGGAAATCCCATTGCCAAGCGGCGGGAACTGAGAATTCAGCGAATGATGCACCAAGAAACATGTGGCTGGAGAATCACACCCACAGTGTTTGAAAATGGGGTTCAGGGAGTCAATCGTGATTGATTAATTTATCAAGGCTCTTTGAGAAAGTAACAAGAGATGTCAATAAAGGGGAACCTGTCGATGTGGTTTATCTAGATTTCCAGAAGGGAAATACCCAAGGTGCCACATCAATGGTTACCGCACAAAATAAGAGCTCATGGTGTAGGGGGCAAGGTATCAGCATGACTAGCGGATTGGCTAGCTATCGGAAGCAGAGAGTAGGTATAAATGGGTCAATTCTGGGTTGGTAAGATGTGACAAGTGGAGTGACACAAGGATCACTGCTGGGCCTTCAATTATTTATAATCTACATTAATGAGTTGGATGATGGGATTGAATGCATGGCGGCTAAATTTGCCCATGACGCAAACACAGGTCGGAAAGTAATTTGTGAAGTCTGCAAAGGACAACAAATAGGTGAAGTGAGTGGGTAAGAAAGTGACAGATGGAGCATAATGTGGGAAAATGTGAACTTGTCCACTTTGGCAGGGAGGATTAAATTAAACAACATTATTTAAAATGGTGAGAGATTGAAGGACTCTGAGGTACAGAAGGATCTGGGTGATCTGGTACAGAAATCACAAGTTAGTTTGCAGGTACAGCAAGCGATTAGGAAGCACAAGGGAATATTGTTGTGTACGGCAAAGGGACTGGAATATAAAAGTTGGGATGTTTTTCTGCAGCTGGACAGGGCTTTGGTGAGACCATATTTAAAGCACTGTGTACAGTTTGGGTCTCCTTATTTCAGAAATGAGATAGTTGCATTAGAAGCAGTTCAGAGGAGGTTGACTCTCCGGGTTCCTGGAATGAGGGGGTTATCCTCTGAGGAAAGGTTGGACAGGTTTGGACTGTATCCATTGCAGTTTAGAAGAATGAGAGAGGATCTCACTGATACACATGAGATCCTGAGTGGAATTGACAGAGAGATGCTGAGAGGATGTTTCCTTTGTGGCAGAGACTAGAACTAGGGGACAATATTTAAAAATAAGGTGTTTCCCATTTAAGATGGACATGAGGATATTTGTCCCCTGAGGGCCTTAGCTTTGTGGATCTCTCTTCCCCAGAGAGTGGGGAGGCAGGGTCAGTGAATATGTTTTAAGGCTGAGTTTGATAGATTCTTGATCGAAAAGAGAGTGAAAGGGTGGAGGGAGGAAAGTGGAGTTGAGACAACAATCAGATCAGCCCTGACTTTATTGAAAGGTGGAGTGGGTTTGAGGGGCCGAATGGCCTACTGCTCCTAATTTGCATGCATAATGATATTCTTTATTGTCACATGTAGGCTTACATTCACACTGCAATGAAGTTAAGGTGAAAAGCCCCTAGTCGCCACACTCCAGCGCCTGTTCGGGTACAGAGGGAGAATTCAGAATGTCCAATTCACCTAACAGCACATCTTTCCGGACTTGTGGGAGGAAACTGGAGCACCCGGAGGAAACCCACGCAGACACAGGGAGAACGTGCAGACATAGACAGTGACCCAAGCACAAATCGAACCCAGAACCCTGGCGCTGTGAACTCTGCTACCGTGCCACCCTTGGACAGTATGCGGGCTTGGGCTGAGAAGTAGCAAGTTACATTCACGCCACACAAGTGCCAGGCAATGATCATCTCCAATAAGAGAGTCTCACCATTGCTCCTTGAGATTCAATGGCATTACCATCACTGAATGCCCCACAGTCAACATCCTGGGGGTTACCATTGATCAGAAACTGAACTGGACTAGCCACATTAATACTGTGACTACCAGAGCAGGTCAGAGACTAAGAATCCTGTGCCAAGTGACATACATAGAACATAGAACAGTACAGCTCAGAACAGGCCCTTCGGCCCTCGATGTTGTGCCGAGCAATGGTGACCCTACTCAAACCCACGCATCCACCCTATACCTGTAACCCAACAACCTCCCGAGTCCCCAAAGCCTATCCACCACCAAGAAGGCACAAGTCAAGAGTTTGACGGAATACGTTCCACTGACCTGGATGAGTGCAGCTCCAACAACACTTAAGAAGCTCGACAGCATCTAGGACAAAGCAACCCACCTGATTGACAACTCTTTCACAAGCATTCCCTCTCTCCACCGTTGACGCACAGTAGCACCAATGTATGTACCATCTACAAGATGCACTGCAGAAACTTGCCAAGTCTCCTCAGGCGGAACGTTCCAAGCCCATGACCACTACCTTCTAGAAGTAGAAGGGCAGCAGGTACTTGGGAACACCACCACCTGGAAGTTCCCCTCCAAGTACGGGCAGCACGGTAGCATTGTGGATAGCACAATTGCTTCACAGCTCCAGGGTCCCGGGTTCGATTCCGGCTTGGGTCACTGTCTGTGCGGAGTCTGCACATCCTCCCCGTGTGTGCGTGGGTTTCCTCCGGGTGCTCCGGTTTCCTCCCACAGTCCAAAGATGTGCAGGTTAGGTGGATTGGCCATGATAAATTGCCCTTAGTGTCCCTTAGTGTTGGGTGGGGTTACTGGGTTATGGGATAGGGTGGAGGTGTTGACTTTGGGTAGGGTGCTCTTTCCAAGAGCCGGTGCAGACTCGATGGGCCGAATGGCCTCCTTCTGTACTGTAAATTCTATGAAAGTCATTCACCCTCCTGACTTAGAAATATATCGGCCAATCCCCTCCCTAATAGCACCGTGGGTGTACCCAGACCACATGGACTGCAGCTCACCACCACCTTCTCAGGGCAATTAGTGATGGGCAACAAATTCTGCCCTAGCCAGAGACACCCACATCCCTTAAAAATGAAAAACAAACACCAGAACTGAGTGTGTTTAAATTACAAGTGGGTGATTGAACAGGCTGGGTATATTTCCTCTGGGAAAGTGAAGACTGACCTGAGAGATACTTTAATGGGTGTGATGGGGTTAACATCATCAAGTCATCACTGTGATTACAGGATAGACATTCGGAACTGACAATTCCAGTTGTCACTGAAAATCCTTCTTCCTCTCAAACTATATTTCTCTGAACCTCCCCAACACTCCCTCCTCCCTATTGACTGTAACACTAATTCATCCTCCTGTTTTCCCCCAATTCTCCTCTCCTGAAGGTGCTGATTCTCGAGTTCAGATTCACACTCATCTTTATAAAAAAATATTTTTTACTTCCATTTTCCAATTTTTACAGTGTAACAGTTTAACATATAAAGAACATAATATTTCCAAGGTATGATGTTTCTTACGTACAGATTTTACACACATCGCTTCTGTCACCCCTCCCCCCCCCCCCCCCCCCCCATTAATAGTTGAGCTCTTTCCTGGCACCCCTTTTCACCGGGCTTCGTATTTCTGTACTTCACCCTTATGCGGTTCTTGTTGTTGTCTTTCTGGGTTCGCTGGGGGGGGGGGGGGGGGGGGGGGGGGGGGGGGGGGGGGGAGACGGGGGACGGGAGGGAGGGGGTGGCTCTGCCTGTCTGCCTGCCCCCTCCCCTTTTTCCCATGTCTCTCTCTCTCTGCTAATACACTGGTTCCTTCATTGTCGACCACTCCTCTCCACTTTAAGTGCTCCTGTCTGCCCTCCATGGTCTCCGCACCCCCCCCCCCCCCCCCCCCCACTCCCTTTCTTCCTAATCACTATTGGTCTCAAACAGGTCTTGGAAGAGGCTGATAAATAGCCCGCAGGCTTTGTGGAAGCCGTCATCCGACCCTTGGATGGTGTCCTTGATCCTCTCCAGGTGGAGACATTCCGACAGGTCTGCCAGCTCGTCAGCAGCTGTGGATTGTGATGCTGATCGCCAGTGCGGAACAGGATTCTCCGGCGTGCGGTTGAGGAAGAGGAAGCTGGGGCGTCACGTGGCACAGTGGTTAGCACTGCTGTCTACGGCGCTGCGGACCCGGGTTCAAATCCCGGCCCTGGGTCACTGTCAGTGTGGAGTTTGCACATTCTTCCCGCGTCTGCGTGGGTTTCACCTCCACAACCCAAAGGGCGGCACGGTAGCATAGCGGTTAGCACAGTTGCTTCACAGCTCCAGGGTCCCAGGTTCGACTCCCGGCTTGGGTCACTGTCTGTGCGGAGTTTGCACATCCTCCCCGTGTGTGCGTGGGTTTCCTCCGGGTGCTCCAGTTTCCTCCCACAGTCCAAAGATGTGCAGGTTAGGTGGATTAGCCATGATAAATTGCCCTTCGTGTCCAAAAAATGTTAAGTGGGGTTACTGGCTATGGGGATAGGGTAGATATGTGGGCTTCAGTAGGGTGCTCTTTGTAAGGGCTGGTACAGACTCGATGGGCCCAATGGCCTCCTTCTGCACTGTAAATTCTATGATGTGCAGGCTAGGTGGATTGGCCACGCTAAATTGCCCCTTAATTGGAAAAAACTAATTGGGTACTCTAAATTTATTTTTACAAAGGAAGCAAAAGCCAGGATGTTGGCCCTCTTTCCCATATGCAGTTCTGGCTGTTCTGAAACCCCGAAGTCTGCCATTCTTGGGAACAACTCCACCCTCACAATCCTGGATATCGCCTGAAGGAAGGCGGTCCAGAACCCAACTAGTCTGGTGCAGGCCCAGAACATGTGGGTGTGGTTGGCCTGGCCTTCCTGGCACCGCTCACATTTATCCTCCACCTCCGGGAAGAACCTGTTCATTGGGGTTCTGGTCAGGTGCGCTCTGTGCACCACTTTAAACTGCATGAGGCTGAGCCTTGCGTAGGAGGAGGTGGAGTTGGCCCGACTTAGATTGGATTGGATTGGATTGGATTTGTTTATTGTCACGTGTACCGAGGTACAGTGAAAAGTATTTTTCTGCAAGCAGCTCAACAGATCATTCAGTACATGGGAAGAAAAGGGAATTAAACAAAATTCAAGAAAATACATGAGAATACATAATAGGGCAACACAAGATATACAATGTAACAAGAAATACAATGTGGTTCGCTGCAGAGTAGCTACCCCACTTCCATCCCGAGTTCGTCTTCCCATTTCTGCCTAGCTCTGTCCAATGGTGTCCTTGTCCTTTCCAGCAGACATCCGTAGATGTCCCCACAGTTCCCCCCTCTCCTTACTGTACCCTCCAATAAAGTGTCTCTTGAGGCTCAAGGGGTACCTCGCCATCTCCTTGTGGAGAAGGTGTTTGATTTGTCGGTGCCGGAGGTCCTGTCCTTTTTGGTAGCTCCAGTTGTTCTGTTAGTTCGTTGAGGGTCACAAGTCTGTCCCCCATGTAAAAGTCTCTGACTGCTCGCCCCCCCCCCCCCCCCCCCCCCCCCCCCATTCTGTCTCCATGTTTTAAAGGTGGCATCAAGCATGGCTGGAGGGGATTTGTGGTTACCGCAGTTTGGGGCCATGGAGGACATCTCGGGGGCTGCCTCATTTGGTTTCATGTCAATGTGGCTACCACCATTGGGCAGGATGTGTATTTTGCCGGGGGGTGGAGGGGGGTGGCGGTGGGAGCGCTGCCGTGGTGAGGGCCCGGAGAGTCGTTCCCCTCCATTCCATATTTGGTTCTCGTATCCATCCCTTCACCCTCTCGGTTGTGGCTGCCCATTGGTAGTATTGCAGGTTTGGAAGGGTCAGGGCGCCATGATCATTTTGTCTATCCCTTGGAAAAAGGCCTTGGGGATGAAGGTCGGTATGGATCTGAACTGGGAGGGGAACCTCGGCAGCACCTTCATCTAGTTTCACGTTCACCTCCTCCTCTCCCCAATATGTCACCCAGGTGTCTAAATTGTTAAACCTGAAATTAACAAAATGTTTTGCTAAAGGGGGGGGGGGGGGGGCGCGTCACAATGAATTCCACTGACTACCCACATGTGCTTTGTGTCAGGGTGGGGTCCCTGCACCCCCCCCCCACTGGCCACTGCTTTCCCCCCCCCCCACTGCCACCCCCACATTGCTTCCCCCTTTGCCCCTCAGCCCAGCCCACCCTCACTGCTTCCCCCTATTCCTTCCCCCCCACCCCATTCCTTCCACCACCCCCATTCCT
>NC_052162.1:111485739-111510279 GCF_902713615.1 Scyliorhinus canicula | reverse complement strand
CTTCCCCCCCCCCCCGCCCGCATGGAGCTAATGATCTCCAAGACCTCTCCCAATCCTGTTGCTTCCAGCTCCCTCCATCTATCACCCCCACGACTGGATGTCCAGTCCATCGAGGAGCAGTTTCATCCCCTAGACCCTGTTGGAGGAGTTTAGCGATGTACAGCCCTCGATAGAAGGCCTCCAATGCTTTGTTGACCTTTTCTGGTTTGGCTACGAGTCCGCTTTTTGCTATCCTTCTTCTGGGCTAGCTCCCTCGTGGCTGCCTGCTTTCTCAGCTGGTGAGCCGGCAGGCTTTGTCTCCGTGTTTCAGTTTCCCTCCCGTCTCCTCGCTCTCTCCTGTGCTCTGTTGCTTTCTTCCTCTCCTTTCTCCCCGGTTCAGAACAAGGCAATACAGTCCCGTGCAAATTGTCTTTCAGCTTTTTCTGTCTCCTGTGTGTCCGCCTCATCGCTGCTTTCTCTGTTGCTTATCCAGACCATTTTTTTTTTAGTCAAACTCGTCCGCATCTGCAGGGGCAGCAAAACAGTGTTCCCTGTTCTGGTATGTTACCCAGAGTCTGGCTGGGTACAGCATCCCGAATTTCTACACGGCTGACTTTTGCCGTTAAATACTGCCCAGTGCTTTGCCAAGTCTGCCCCAATGTCCTGACACAGGGTGATCCTGTATCCTTCCAGTTGCAAGCTTTCGTCTGTCTAGCCCAACGCGGGTATTTCGCCTGGTCTTGGTAACGGTGTAGTTTGCCAATGATCGGTCTCGGCTGCTCCCCTGCCTTGGGTTTCGGCCGGAGACACCGATGGACCCTGTCGATCTCCGATGGGTTGGTGAAGCTGTCTGTACCCACCAGGTTCCTCAGCATCTGGGCCACATAGTCGGTTGGGTCCTTGCCCTCGGTTCCTTCTGGCGTCTCGACCGATTCTCCTGGTCCTCTTCCTTCCGCTGAGGTTCCTGGGTCGCCACCAACCTCTTTATTTCAGCCTCCAGGGCAATGATTCGGTTACTCTGGTCTGTCAAGGCTGTCTCCAGTCTCTTCCTCATTATGCCGAGGGCCAACAGCATGGTGGCCAGCACTTCCCTCACTGACAACTTTTTTTTAATAAAATGTTTTTTATTGAGTTTTCATATTTTATATCCAACAAATTACAAATTATTAGAGAAAAAAAAAACACGCAAAAATTAACATGTATATTTACAGGTAAGCATTTTCATAATAACAACTGTGGCCGCCCCCTTTAGCCGGCATACATATTTTACATTCCCCAATATGGCCGAGGCACATGTTTATAGGCATTTATTTACAGTTTGGTTTTGGGCCTTAGCTAGCCATCAAACCCCCATAACGAACCCGTAGCCCTCCCCCCCCCCCCCCCTCCCCCCCCGGCTACCTTCCCCCATTCCCGTCCATTTTCCCCTGATTCTTGGCCACCCGACTATTCTTCCTCTTGTACGTTGGCCACAAACAGGTCCCGGAACAGTTGCATGAATGGCTCCCACGTTCTGTGGAAGCCGTCGTCCGACCCTCGGATGGCAAATTTGATTTTCTCCATTTGGAGAGATTCCGAGAGGTCGGACAGCCAGTCTGCAGCTCTGGGCGGTGCTGCTGACCACCAGCCAAACAGGATTCTACGGCGGGCAATCAGGGAGGCAAAGGCAAGGGCGTCCGCCCTCCTCCCCAGGAATAGATCTGGCTGGTCTGAAACCCCGAAGACCGCCACTATCGGGCATGGCTCCACCCTCACCCCCACCACTTTGGACATAGCCTCGAAGAAGGCTGTCCAGTACTCCACAAGTCTGGGGCAAGACCAGAACATGTGGGCGTGGTTGGCCGGGCCTCTTTGGCACCGTTCACATCTGTCCTCCACCTCCGGGAAGAACCTACTCATACGGTTTCTTGTTAAGTGGGCTCTATGTACCACTTTTAGTTGCGTCAGGCTGAGCCTTGCCCACGTGGAGGTGGAGTTGACCCTATGCAGTGCTTCGCTCCAGAGTCCCCACCCTATCTCAATCCCCAGGTCGTCCTCCCATTTCATTCTTGTTGCGTCCAGTACGGTGTCGTCCCTTTCTACCAGTCGGTCATACATGTCGCTACCGTTTCCTTTCTCTAGGATACTTGCGTCCAGTAGGTCTTCCAGTGGTGTCTGTCGTGGCGGTTGTGGGTACGTCCTTGTCTCCTTTCGTAGGAAGTTTTTGAGCTGCAGGTACCGTAGCTCGTTCCCCCCAGCTAGCCGAAATTTCTCTGTCAGTTCGTCCAGTGTTGCGATCCTGTCGTCCGTGTATAGTTCCCTGACTGTCAGTGTCTCCCCGTCCTGCCTCCACCTTTTGAAGGTGGCGTCAGTCAGTGCTGGTGTGAACCTATGGTTGTTGCAGATGGGAGACTTGTCCGACATTTTGGTCAGGCCAAATTGCTGCCGCAGTTGGTTCCAGGATTGGAGAGTGGCTGTCACCACTGGGCTGCTGGAGTGTTTTTTGGGTGGGGATGGGAGTGCTGCCGTGGCGAGGGCCCGGAGGGAGGTTCCCATGCAGGAGGCCTCCTCCACATGCACCCACTCGGCTTCTGGCTCCTGGATCCATCCCCTTACTCGCTCGGCTGTGGCCGCCCAGTGGTAGAATTGTAGATTTGGGAGGGCTAGCCTCCCCCCCCCCCCCCCCCCCCCCTGGATTTTGTTTTTTGTAGGACCTTCTTTGGGATCCTAGCATTTTTACCCCCCCCCCATACGAACGCCATGATAAGTTTGTCCAGCACTTTGAAAAAGGCCTTAGGGATGTAGATCGGAATGGATCTAAACAGGAAGAGGAACCTGGGCAGTACGTTCATTTTGATCGTCTGGACTCTCCCCGCGAGGGAGAGCGGGAGTGTGTTCCATCTTTGCAGGTCCTTTTTTACTTCCTCCGTCAGGCTGGTGAGGTTCCATTTGTGGATCCCTTTCCAGTCATGGGCTATTTGGATCCCCAGGTAGCGGAATTTGTGCCGGGCTTGTTTGAACGGCAGCCCCCTTAGTGCTGCTCTCCCCCCCCCCCCCCCCCCCCCCCTTGCGGGTGTACTGGGAAGACCTCGCTTTTGCTCATGTTGAGTTTGTAGCCCGAGAAGGCTCCAAACTCTTTCAGGAGCGCAATGATTCCGTCCATGCTGCTTTGTGGGTCCGAGATGTAGAGGAGCAGATCATCTGCATAGAGTGAGACTCTGTGCTCTCTGCCTCCCCTTCGGATCCCCCTCCAAATTTTTGCTGCCCTGAGCGCGATTGCTAGCGGTTCGATTGCTAATGCGAACAGCAGTGGGGACAGTGGGCATCCTTGTCTGGTGCCCCTGTGCAGCTGGAAGTATTGGGAGTTGGTATTGTTGGTCCGTACACTCGCCATGGGAGCGTTGTATAGGAGCTTTACCCAAGCGGTGAACCCTGTTCCAAGCCCGAACTGCTCCAGTACCTCTATGAGGTATTTCCATTCGACTCTGTCGAAGGCCTTTTCTGCATCCAGGGAGACGATCACCTCTTGTGTTCTCTCCCCGGAGGGGGTCATTATCACGTTCAGCAGGCGCCTGATGTTCGCGGTAAGCTGTCTACCTTTGACGAAGCCCGTCTGGTCCTCTGTGACCACCTCAGGTACACAGTCTTCTAGCCTTTTGGCTAGGATTTTGGCCAGTATTTTGGCGTCTGCGTTCAGCAGAGATATGGGTCTGTATGACCCACATTCCATTGGGTCTTTGTCTTTCTTAGGTATCAGCGAGATTGAGGCCTGTGCTAACATGGGTGGCAGTGTGCCCCTAGCTAGCGAGTCTGTGAACATCTCCCGCAGGTGTCGCGAATTTTTTGTAGAAGTCCGCCTGGAATCCGTCCAGTCCCGGCGTCTTCCCCGTCTGCATGGAACTAATGCTGTCCATGATCTCTCCCAGTGCTAGTGGTGCTTCCATGTCCCGTTTTCTGCCGTCTCCCACGACTGGTATGTCCAGTCCAGCAAGGAACCGGTTCATCCCAGCCTTCCCCGTTGGGGGCTCTGAGGTGTACAGCTCTTGGTAGAAAGCCTTGAAGGTTTTGTTAATCCTCTCTGGTTCTGTTTCCAACCTGCCTCTGGTACCCCTAATTTGCGCAATTTCTCTGGTGGCTGCCTGCTTTCTCAGCTAGTGTGCCAACAGGCGGCTGGCTTTGTCTCTGTGTTCGTACAGGGCTCCGCGTGCCTGGCGGAGTTGGTGTACTGCTTTCCTGATGGAGAGCAGGTCAAAGTTCCTTTGTAATTCTTTTCTCTCCGCCAGGAGCTCTACGGTCGGGGCCTCGGAGTATTTACGGTCTACCTCCAGTATGGAGTCGACCAGCTTCTGCCTAGCCACCCTTTCCTCCCTATCTCTTTGCGCTTTGAAGGCAATGATTTCCCCTCTTAGTACGGCCTTAAGCGCTTCCCAGAACGTGGAGGATGAGACCTCCCCGTTTTGGTTGTTCTCCGTGTACTCCGCTATGGCCCGCGCTATCCTTTCGCTGAAGGCCTTGTCAGCTAGTAAGGCACCGTTCAACCTCCATGTGGGGCGCTGGGCCCTTCCTGTCTCCAGCCGCACGTCCATGTAGTGTGGAGCGTGGTCTGATATCACAATTGCGGAGTATTCCACCTTGTCTATCCCTGGAAGCACCGTTTTCCCCACCACAAAGAAGTCAATTCTGGTGTACACGTTGTGTACTGGGGAGAAGAAGGAGAATTCTTGCTCCCCCGGGTGGGCGAATCTCCAGGGGTCCACTGCTCCCATCTGCTCCATAAAGTGACTGAGTTCCCTTGCCATGCTTGAGGTTTTCCCCGTTTTGGGGTTTGATCTGTCCGTCTTTGGATCCTGTATCCTCACTGCCAACTTGACTGCCGCCTTGATTGCGGATTTTATCTCCTCTTTCAGTTCCCTCATGAGGGATGTCTCCTAACCATCCTCTGGGGATTGAGTGGGGAGCTTGTTCTATGGCTGGCTGGTCTCCCTCTCTCAGGAGGTGGCGGGGACCCCTCGGCTTGTGGATCCACTCGCCTGCTCGCTCGCCGCTCCTGTCCTTTAGCTCCGTTTCTGGTTTCCCTTCACCCTCTGGATCTGCTGCTGTAGATACACAAGGGGTTAATGTAAATGCATGTAGACTAGATAGACACTAGAGGGAACACCAGAGACAGAACACACAGACATTCAACCAATAGGACAGTAAGATAGGACACGACCAATGGGCATTCACGATACACACAAAGGTGACACCACCACAGGAGGGCGTTACACCAACCCATATAAAAGGACACAGCACACATGATCTTCCTCTTTCCAGTGGAGACACTTAGTGAGTACAGACACAGGGTTGATTGAACATCACACCCACCACGTGGATTGTAGCAGACTGGTTCATTAGTCTGAGTAGCTATAGAAGGATTAACAGTAGAGTCGAATCCAAGTAGGAGAATTGTTAATAGGTCAATAAACGTGTTGAAGTTATCTCCACGTCCGAATTTTCCTTTGTCAGAGTGCACATCAAGGAAGCAGCTTATGCTAAATCAAGAGCATAACAAAACAGCTGCTTCCTGGCATTTCTGTTGATCCTTGTGTTGGTGAGGGTGAGGGGATGTTTTAGTCCGGTTTCTATGGGCTAATTTCAGCGAAAAGTGTTCTTTATCTTGTCCTTTGGAGGAGAGCTGCCTTATGTCCACTGCTCAGCACATCCCCGTCCCCGGACGTCCATTCCAGGACTTTTCAACATTGACACAAACGAAGCATCGAGGCTTCGATGAAGTTTGAAGTGAACTCATGGCTGCGGGAGTGAATTATGTCGCTTTATCCTGCGACCCTGAAAATTGTAGCCGATAACTCCATCAAGTCTTTTGATAATCCGACTACTGCCTCGTTAAATCCATGAAGGGCAAGGATTTGGAGGGATGGTTTGCAGCTCGGACTAACTCAGGCTCTAATCCGGACTCTTTCCCTATCATGGTGTTGTTGTCTGAATTTGTTATCTTTTATCCTGTTGAAGGGAGTTGTTATTCTGTGAGGGCCGATTGAATGACTTCTTCTCCTCGAGTGTTACAGGGACTCGTATTATCTTATCTCAGTTATGGTAGATGTGCCGTGTGCTGAATATCTATCATCTTTCTTCTATTATCTGATTGTTAATCATGGCAGAACCGAGTGGTGCCATTGCCGAAGGGTGGGTGGTGGTGGATGCAGGTCTTCACGGGTGGGTCTGTAATGTGGGAGAGACATTCGATCCCCATTCCCTTGTTGGCCCTTCTTTCCTTCTCCCCATTTTGGAGAAGGTATCCTGAGGGTAACGACAGTCTGGCCGTGGGGTTAATCCTCCGGGTCCTCAGTCTTATTGAGGAGTGTCCCCTTGGATCTATTGTGGTGGTGATTCTTTTGTATTTTTGTTATTATGGGAGGGTTTATGTGTTGTTGACTTTATCCTACTCTGGTACAGACGGGGCTTTTATCCGTGAATGGAGCAGTTTGGGGAAACTTTGGTGCCTCTGGTGTAAAGTGAGTTGGAGGAGGCAGCACGGTGGCGCAGTGGTAGCACTGCAGCCTCACTGCGCCGAGGTCCCAGGTTCGATCCCGGCTCTGGGTCACTGTCCGTGTGGAGTTTGCACATTCTCCCCGTGTCTGTGTGGGTTTCACCCCCACAACCCAAAGATGTGCAAGGTAGGTGGATTGAACACGCTAAATTGCCCCTTAATTGGAAAAAATGAATTGGGTACTCATTCGAGGTTTGGTACATGGAGATTGTTTCAATAATGAATGTTTATGGATCCCCGAATTACTCCCCGGAGTTCATTACTAAGGCTTTTATGGATTTTGCAGGGTTAGCTTTGACGAACTCTTTTCTGGTTGGTGACTTCAACGGGCACGTAAATCCTCTGGTAGAGAAGCTCCTGGTGACCAGGACCCCCCCCCCCCCCCCCCTCCCCTCCCCTCCCCCCTCCCCACACTATAAGCTAGGACGTTGGCCTCGGCTTGTGAGTAGGTGAGTTATGTGAAGAACTTCGTACCCAAGGGGCGGAGATTTTACCTTCTTTCCAGCTCCACATCAATGTCAGACCAGAATCAATGACTGTTTTGTGCCGAGGACAATCCTAAACCTGGTGTCCTCTTGCTCCACAACTAACATCGAATACATGGAGCAGCCTCCCCTGTTTTTCTGGAGTTTATGCTCGAGGGCCCACCCCCAGGTTGAGAACGTGGAGGTTTGATGCCTCCCGGATAGACAAGCTTCATTTATTACACACTTTAAGAAAGAGTTTGATTCTTCCTTTCAGTAACCTCAGACCCTGGCCTTTTCCCACTCCATTTTGTTGGAGACTTGTAAAGTTTATGCTCGGGGCTGATCATTTCTTACACTGCTAATGTGGGGGCAGCATGGTAGCACAATGGTTAGCACTATGGCTTCACAGCTCCAGGGTGCCAGGTTCGATTCCCGGCTTGGGTCACTGTCTGTGCGGAGTTCTCCCTGTGTCTGCGTGTGTTTCCTCCGGGTGCTCCGGTTTCCTCCCACAAAACCGAAAAACGTGCTGTTAGGTAATTCGGACATTCTGAATTCTCCCTCTGTGTACCCAAACAGGCACCGGAGTGTGGTGACTAGGGGCTTTTCACAGTAACTTCACTGCAGTGTTAATGTAAGCCTACTTGTGACAATAAAGATTAATATTATTTTAATAAAAGGTGCAGGATGCTGGAGAACCAGCGGGGCCTGGAGGTTTGTTTGTTGATGGTGGAGGAGAATCATATGGAGGGCCCGAGTAAGCTGTTGATGAAGGAGGTTAACGCGGCAAGAATAGCTTTGGACTCCCTGCTGACTCAGTAGGTCGAGAAATGTTGAGCATCTGTGAGGCAGAAGTTGTACGGGTTTGGGAATAAGCCGAGCAAATACTTGGCCTGTTTGACAAAGAAAAAGGCCGACTTTAGAGCGATTCCCTCTGTGCGGCTTTGGGGGAGGGAAAAGGGTCATGAAGACAGAGGAAATAAGCGGGGATTTGGGGAATTCTATTCGGGATTATACAAGTCTGAGCAGTCTGGTGATATGTTGGTGGGTGTGGAGCATTTTCTTCCCTGAATCTCCCGGAGGCCTCAGAAAGCCAGCGTGTGAGGCTCTTAATGCTCCCCTTTCTAGGGCAGAGTGTCAAAGGCCATGAAGGAGCTGCAGCCGGGTAAAGCCCCGGGACCGGATGGCTGTGGCTGTGAGTTTTATTGGGCGTTTGAGGATTTGTTGTTGGACCCGTTGGTAGATATGTATTGTCACTCTTTTGACTCGGGGATGCTGCCACCGACTCTTCGTGAGGCTAATATCTCTTTGATTCTGAAGGACAAGGACCCAGAGGACTGGGCCTCTTATCACCCAATCTCTCTTTTGAATGTGGACTTGAAACTGCTATTGAAAGATTTGGTGAGAAGGCTGGAGGACATCAAAGAACAAAGAAAGGTACAGCACAGGAACAGGCCCTTCGGCCCTCCAAGCCTGTGCCGATCATGATGCCCGTCTAAACTAAAATCTTCTGCCCTTACTCAGTCCGTATCCCTCGGTTTCCTCCCTATCGATGGACCCATCCAGATGCCTCTTAAATGTTGCTAATGTGCTGCTTCCACCACATCCTCTGGCAGTGCGTTCCAGGCACCCACCACTCTCTGTGAAAAACTTCCCCTCTCACCTTGAGCCTGTGCCCCTTGTAATTGACAATTCCACACTTGGAAAAAGCCTCTGACTATCCACCCTGTCACAATTTTGTAGACTCTCACAATTTGGTAGACCTCTATCAGGTCTCCCCTCAGCCTCCATCTTTCCACTGAAAACAATCCTAGTTTATTCAACCTCTCCTCATAGCCGACACGCTCGAGACCAGACAACATCCTGTGAACTTTCTTCACACTCTCTCCAAAGCTTCCACATCCTTCTGATAATGTGATGACCAGAACTGCACGCAATACTCCAAATGCAGCCTAATCAAGGTTTTATATAGCTGCAACGTGATTTCCCAGCTCCTGTACTCAATGCCCCGGCTGATGAAGGCAAGCGTGCCATGTTCCTTCTTAATCACCTTGGCCAGCTGTGTTGTCACTTTTAGGGAACTGTGGACCTGTATGCCCAGATCCCTCTGTATGTTAGTGTTCCTAAGGGTTCTGCCATTTACAGTATGATTCATACCTAAATTTGAGCCTCCAAAATGCATCACCTCGTATTTGTCCGGATTAATCTCCATCTGCCATTTCTGTACCCAAGTCTCCAAACTATCTATATCCTGTAGTGTCCTCTGACAATCCTCGCACTATCAGCAACTCCACCCATCTTCGTGTCATCCACAAACTTACTGATCAGACTACCCACATTGCCCCCCGATCATTTATATATACTACAAACAACAGAGGTCCCAGCACTGATCCCTGCAGAACACCACTAGCTACAGATCTCCATTTTGAAAAGTGCCCTTCCACCACTACTGTCTGTCTTTTATAACCAAGCCAGTTCTGTATCCATCTAGACAGCCCATCCTGAATCCTATGTGATTTTAGTTTTTGTATCAGTCTGCCATGTGGGACCTTGTTTTTTTTTAAAATTTAGAGTACCCAATTCATTTTTTCCAATTAAGGGGCAATTTAGCATGGCCAATCCACCTAGCTTGCACATTTTTGGGTTGTGGGGGCGAAACCTACGCAAACACGGGGAGAATGTGCAAACTCCACACAGACAGTGACCCAGAGCCGGGATCAAACCTGGGACCTCGGCGCCGTGAGGCTGCAGTGCTAACCCACTGCGCCACCGTACTCCCCACATGGGACCTACAGCCTTTCCCTCATCAATTTTCTTTGTCACCTCTTCAAAAACCCCAGCAGTTTGGTGAGACATGACCTTTCCTGTACAAAACCATGCTGCCTGTCACTAACTGGTCCATTTTCCTCCAAATGTGCAGATAATCCTGTCCCTCAGTATCTTTTCCAAAAAATTCCCCATCACTGATGTCAGGCTCACCGGTCTATAATTTTCTGGATTGTCCCTGCTTCCCGTCTTAAACAAGGGAATAACATTGGCTATTCTCCGGTCCTCTGGAACCTCCCCTGTAGGTCAAAGAGGATGTGAAGATATCTGTTAAGGCTCCAGCTATTTCATTCCCTTGCCTCCCGCAGTAACCTGGGATAGATCCCATCCGGCCCCAGAGACTTGTCTACTTAATGCAATTTAGGACACTCAACATGTCCTCCTTTGATATATTGATGTTCTCCAGAAAGTTCACACACCGATCCCCTGACCTCAACATCCGCCATGTCCTTCTCCCAGGTATATACCGATACAAAGAACTCATAAGGGTTTCACCAACTTCCTGTGGTTCCAAGCATAACTCTCTCTCTCCCCCCCCCCCCCCCCCCCCCCCCCTCCAATGTCCTTGAATCGGCCTACTCTTTATCTTGCTACCCTCTTGCTCCTAATGTATACATAACAAGCTTGGGATTCTCTTTGACCATGTTTGCTAAAGATATTTCAGGGCCCCTTTTTAAATTCCTTCCTATTTTCACTGTACTCCTCAAGGGCTTTACATAAGAACATAAGAACATAAGAACTAGGAGCAGGAGTAGGCCATCTGGCCCCTCGAGCCTGCTCCGCCATTCAATTAGATCTTGGCTGATCTTTTGTGGACTCAGCTCCACTTTCCGACCCGAACACCATAACCCTTAATCCCTTTATTCTTCAAAAAACTATCTATCTTTACCTTAAAAACATGTAATGAAGGAGCCTCAACTGCTTCACTGGGCAAGGAATTCCATAGATTCACAACCCTTTGGGTGAAGAAGTTCCTCCTAAACTCAGTTCTAAATCTACTTCCCCTTATTTTGAGGCTATGCCCCCTAGTTCTGCTGTCACCCGCCAGTGGAAACAACCTGCCCGCATCTATCCTATCTATTCCCTGCATAATTTTAAATGTTTCTATAAGATCCCCCCTCATCCTTCTAAATTCCAACGAGTACAGTCCCAGTCTACTCAACCTCTCCTCATAATCCAACCCCTTCAGCTCTGGGATTAACCTAGTGAATCTCCTCTGCACACCCTCCAGCGCCAGTACGTCCTTTCTCAAGTAAGGAGACCAAAACTGAACACAATACTCCAGGTGTGGCCGCACTAACACCTTATACAATTGCAACATAACCTCCCTAGTCTTAAACTCCATCCCTCTAGCAATGAAGGACAAAATTCCATTTGTCTTCTTAATCACCTGTTGCACTTGTAAACCAACCTTCTGTGACTCATGCACTAGCACACCCAAGTCTATTTGAACAGCGGCATGCTTTAATATTTTATCGTTTAAATAATAATCCCGTTTGCTGTTATTCCTACCAAAATGGATAACCTCACATTTGTCAACATTGTATTCCATCTGCCAGACCCGAGCCCATTCACTTAACCTATCCAAATCCCTCTGCAGACTTCCAGTATCCTCTGCACTTTTCGCTTTACCACTCATCTTAGTGTCATCTGCAAACTTGGACACATTGCCCTTGGTCCCCAACTCCAAATCATCAATGTAAATTGTGAACAATTGTGGGCCCAACACGGATCCCTGAGGGACACCACTAGCTACTGATTGCCAACCAGAGAAACACCCATTTATCCCAACTCTTTGCTTTCTATTAATTAACCAATCCTCTATCCATGCTACTACTTTACCCTTAATGCCATGCATCTTTATCTTATGCAGCAACCTTTTGTGTGGCACCTTGTCAAAGGCTTTCTGGAAATCCAGATATACCACATCCATTGGCTCCCCGTTATCTACTGCACTGGTAATGTCCTCAAAAAATTCCACTAAATTAGTTAGGCACGACCTGCCTTTTACGAACCCATGCTGCGTCTGCCCAATGGGACAATTTCTATCCAGATGCCTCGCAATTTCTTCCTTGATGATAGATTCCAGCATCTTCCCTATTACCGAAGTTAAACTCACTGGCCTATAATTTCCTGCTTTCTGCCTACCTCCTTTTTTAACAGTGGCGTCACGTTTGCTAATTTCCAATCCACCGGGACCACCCCAGAGTCTAGTGAATTTCGGTAAATTATCACTAGTGCATCTGCAATTTCCCTAGCCATCTTTTTTAGCACTCTGGGATGCATTCCATCAGGGCCAGGAGACTTGTCTACCTTTAGCCCCATTAGCTTGCCCATCACTCCCTCCTTAGTGATAACAATCCTCTCAAGGTCCTCACCTGTCATAGCCTCATTTCTATCAGTCGCTGGCATGTTATTTGTGTCTTCCACTGTGAAGACTGACCCAAAAAACCTGTTCAGTTCCTCAGCCATTTCCTCATTTCCCATTATTAAAACTCCCTTCTCATCCTCTAAAGGACCAATATTTACCTTAGCCACTCTTTTTTGTCTTATATATTTGTAAAAACTTTTACTGTCTGTTTTTATATTCTGAGCAAGTTTACTCTCATACTCTATCTTACTCTTCTTTATAGCTTTTTTAGTAGCTTTCTGTTGCCCCCTAAAGATTTCCCAGTCCTCTAATCTCCCAGTAATCTTTGCCACTTTATATGATTTTTCCTTCAATTTGATACTCTCCCTTATTTCCTTAGATATCCACGGTCGATTTTCCCTCTTTCTTCCGTCCTTCCTTTTTGTTGGTATAAACGTTTGCTGAGCACTGTGAAAAATCGCTTGGAAGGTTCTCCACTGTTCCTCAACTGTTCCACCATAAAGTCTTAGCTCCCAGTCTACCTTAGCTAGTTCTTCTCTCATCCCCTTGTAATCTCCTTTGTTTAAACACAAAACACGAGTATTTGATTTTACTTTCTCACCCTCCATCTGTATTTTAAATTCCACCATATTGTGATCGCTCCTTCCGAGAGGATCCCTAACTATGAGATCATTAATCAATCCTGTCTCATTACACAGGACAAGATCTAGGACCGCTTGTTCCCTCGTAGGTTCCATTACATACTGTTCTAGGAAACTATCGCGGATACATTCTATAAACTCCTCCTCACGGTTGCCTTGACCGACCTGGTTAAACCAACCGACATGTAGATTAAAAACCCCCATGATAACTGCTGTACCATTTCTACATGTTTATTGCCTGCCCCACCATCTCGTTACTATTTGGTGGCCGATAGACTACTCCTATCAGTGACTTTTTCGCCTTACTATTCCTGATTTCCACCCAAATGGATTCAACCTTATTCTCCATAGCACCGTTGTCATCCCTTTCTATTGCCCGGATGTCATCCTTAAATAACAGAGCAACACCACCTCCCTTACCATCCACTCTGTCCTTCCGAATAGTTTGATACCCTCGGATATTTAACACCCAGTCGTGACCATCCTTTAACCATGTTTCAGTAATGGCCACTAAATCAGTCATTTACGATGATTTGTGCCACCAACTCATTTACTTTATTCCGAATACTACGAGCATTCAGGTAAAGTACACTTATGTTGGTTTTTTTACCTCTGTTTTGAATCTTAACATCTCCAGTTTTATTCCTTTTGTTATTACTGGGCCTATTCACTGTGCTCCCCTCAGTCACTGTACCTTGTACTGTCGCCCTTATGGATTTCTGACTATGTCTTCTCTGCCTTGCACTTTTCCCCTTACTTCCTTTTGTTTCTGTCCCTGTTTTACTACCTTCCAACTTCCAGCATTGGTTCCCATCCCCCTGCCACAGGCTTTGTCAGCTTTTCGATGCCTAGACCTAATGTATGCTTCCTTTTTCCTTTTGATTAAACTTAGAATTTCCCGTGTCACCCATGGTTCCTGAATCCTGCCATTTCTATCCTTTATCTTTGCGGAGACATGCCTGCTCTGCACTTCAATCAACTGGCCTTTAAAAGTCTCCCGCATGTCAGACATGGATTTGCCCTCAAATAGCCGCTCCCTATCCACATTCCCCAGTTCTTGTCTAATTTGATTCTAATATAATTGGCCCTCTCTAATTAAGCATCCTGTGGGCCACTCTTGTCCTTATCCATGACTACTCAAAATCTTATGGAATGATGGAGGTGCATAGTACACTCCCAACAATGTGATTTCACTCTGCATCTTCCTGAGCTCCGGCAATAATGCCTCATTAAAAGATCCCTCCAATGTGTCCACCCTCAACACAGCTGTGATCTGCTCCCTAATCAGCAATGCACCCCCCCCCCCCCCCCCGACCTCTTTTGTTTCCCCTCCTGCCCATCTAAATCAATGATATCCGGGAATGTTAAGCTGCCAGTCCTGTCCCTCCTTTAACCATGTCTCTGTAATTGCAATTACATCATAGTTCCATGCAGTAACCCAGGCTCAGTTCATCTGTTTTGCCTGTTATACCTCTTGCATTGAAGCAAATGCATTCCAGACCTACAGTTCCGCTGAGCCCTGCAGCTTCCCTCTGCTGCTCTAACTCTGTGCTCAGTCTCAATTTCCACCTTCCCCCCCCCCCCCCCCCCCCCCCCCCCGCCCAGTCTCTACACTTACTGGCCTGCTGTTCCGGTTCCCACCACCCTGCCACACTAGTTTAAACCCTCCTGAACAGCAAGCCTCCCACCCAAGATATTGGTGGACCTCCAGCTCGGGTCCAACTCGTCCTTCTTGTACAGGCCTCATCTTCCCCAGAAGACATCCCAGTGATCCATAAGGTCCTCTCTTACACCAGTTCGTTAGCCACGAGTTCAACTGTCCATCCTTCCGACAATCGTGCGGGAGGACCAGACTGGGTTTATACGGGGAAGGTTTTCCAGTAACAATGTTGGAAGGTTGCTGAATGTGATTCAGGCTTTTCAGAAATATCCATTGGATGGGCTGCTGATCTCCCTCGATGCAGAGAAAGCTTTTGCTCGAGTTGAGTGGAATTATCTGGTGTATTCGCTGCGAGGCTTCGGGTTGGGTGAGGATTATATTGAGTGGATTCAATTGTTATATCACAGACCGGCAGCGGCGGTGATCACCAATGGTTTAAGGGTGTCGAAGTTTGAGCTTCAGAGAGGGACGAGACAGGGCTGCCCTCTGTCCCCCTGGCTGTTTGCGTTGGCCACTGAGCCCTTGCCGGAGGATATCAGATCGGATCCTCTGATATCGGGACTGGGGGGTGGGGTGAGGCAGCACAAGATCATTTTGTGTACAGATGACGGGCTGCAGTCTGTATCGAATCCCAGTGTTTCAGTCCCGGCCATTATTGGAGTAGTGGATAGATTTAGTGCCTTCTCTGGTTATAAGATCAATTTTACTGAGTCCGAGGCCATGTCGGTGGGGAGGGGTTGAGGGGTAAGCCCCCTCCTCTTGCTAACTTCCCCTTCAGTTGCCCCCCCCCCCACCCCAGGATTTAAATATCTTGGAATGTCAATGGTCCCCCTCTTTCAGACAGCTATATGGGGCCAACTTTCCACAGCTGATGGTGACTATTAGGTGGGACCTTGCCCGGTGGTCGGCTCTTCCGATTTCATGGTGAGGGAGGATCACCTTCATTAAAATGAATGTGTTGCCCAGACTATTGTACCCTCTGCAGATGCTGCCTATACTGCTGTCGACCAGAATCGTTAAGGAAATGAATGGAATGATTAATACATTTATCTGGAACAAAAAAGAAACCTCACTTCAAATTTGTTCAGGTCCAATCATGAGGAACTAAGGAGGGTCGGGTCGGGTCTCCCGAACATCAGGCTCTATCAATTGGCCTCTCGTCGAAGGTTCATAAGGAATTAGGTTAGGATGGAAGCAGGCCAGTCAGTTCTTCCTCTGTCCAAAACTGGCACACGCTGATCATGGAATGCACAGCTTTGCAATTTTTAACGTCTGTACTCCATTCTAAGTCTGATGCATTTGGTTAAGCATGGGACCCGTATCTCCAATACATAGGCTCCAAAATGACCGACTTGTTCCTCCTGGACTTTCCAGTAGATTCAATTCAACTTTGGGCGGCACTGTAGTTAGCACGGCTGCCTCAAAGCACCAGGGACCCAGGTTCGATTCCAGCCTTGGGTAGTTGTCTTTGTGGAGTATGCATGTTCTCCCTGTGTCTGCATGTGATCCCTCTGGGTGTTCCGGTTTCCTCCCGCAGTTCAAAGATAATATCTTTATTGACACAAGTCGGCTTACATTAACACTGCAATTACATTACTGTGAAAAGCCCCTAGTCGCCACATTCCAGCACCTGTTCAGGTACACAGAGGGAGAATTCAGAATGTTCAAATTGCCCAACAGCACGTCTTTCGGGACTTGTTGGGGGAAACCCACGCAGACACGAGGAGAACGTGCAGACTCTGCACAGACAGTGAACCAAGTCGGGAATCGAACCTGGGACCCTGGTGCTGTGAAACAACAGTGCTAACCACTGTGCTACCGTGCCGCCAACCTGTGCAAGCTAGGTGGATTGGTAATGCTAAATTGCACCTCAGTGTCCAAAGATGTGTAGGTTAGGTTCCTGACACTAGGTTGTTGTGGGACAAATGTCACTCGGAGTCCAGAGTTGGTTAAAGTTTGGGAATCTTTATTACAAACGTGCAGGGAATGCTTCAGCGAACCAAAGCATCTCAAGGAGTAGTTACAATAACACACATTTATACACAGTACAGTTACAGCTGCTTTGTCTGCAAGTTAGTGGGAAAGTACAGGACGTAAAGGAAACAACTCAAAAACAGCTCAGAATTATTGGCTATAGCAACTTCATCATTTGCAAAACACATCTAGGAAAACAATAACCAGACCAGTAATCCAGAGACCCAGGGTAATGCAATAGGGATCCAGGTTCAGCAGATGGTGTAATTGGAATTCACAAAAAATCTGGAATTAAAACTCATCAATCACCACGAAAGCATTGCCGATTATTGTAAAAACCCATCTGCTTCACTGATGTCCTTTAGAGCAGGAAATCTGCCATGCTGACCTGGGCTGGCCTACTTGTGACTTCAGACCCACAGCAATGTGGTTGACTCTTAATTGCAGCCACTCAGCTCAAGGGCAATTAGGGACGGGCAACAAATGCAGCCCAGCCAGAGATGAATGAAAAAAAAATAGCTGATGTGGGTCTGGTGGAAAATACAGCGAGAAAGAGAGAGAGAGACAGCATTCAGGAATATAACTCACGTATAACACATCTCTATCAAATTAACACTTAATTCCCCACATCACACATGGGTTAAATGTCCTCCTTCTCAGTGCGAAGACTATGTTGGAAAAAGTACAATCTCACATCTTTCCTAAAGTGTGAAGCCCATATATAGGGTTCCATTCTAGAGGGATAGAATTGAAAAGCAGGGAGGTTATGTTCAACTTGTTTAGAGCCAGGGTCAGACTACACCGGGAGCTCTGTCAACATCTGTGATCTCCATTCAGAAAAAGGAAATAGAGGCACTGGAGAAGGTGCAACAAGGATTCACAGGAATAATACCAGAACTGAGAGCATTTCACCCTCGGGAAAGGCTGGGGCTGCTTTTCTCCAGAAAAGAGAAGACTGAAGGATGACTGGATGGAAATCTTTAAGATGATGAAGGGGTTCAATAATCCAATAGGGATTTGATGAGAAACCTCTTTACCCAGCGAGTGGTGAGAATGTGGAACTCACTCCCACAGCGAGTGGTCGAGGTGAACAGCATGAATACATTGAAGGGGAAGCTAGATACAGGCATGAGGGAGAAAGGAATAGAAGGAGATGCTGATGTGGGGAGATGAAGAGGGGTGGGTGGAGGCTCATGTGGAGCATCAATACTGACAGAGACCAATTGAGCCGACTGACCTGGCCCTGTGCTGTAGACTCAATGGAACAGAGACAAATGTATTTGTTTTAATTTCCCTGTAGTGGGGGAAAGAAACACTGGGCGGGATTCTCTCAGCCCGCGCTGGTTCGGAGTATCACCGGGACAGGCGGGATGACGCCCCGACGCCAATCCACCGATTCTCCGGTGACCGGAGAATTGGCGCCGATCAGGGGCCGCTCTACGCGGCCCACCCTGCGATTCTCCGCCTGGGATGGGCTGATTGGCCGCCAAGAAAGCCAGAGTCCCGCCAGCGCCGTTCACATGTGGTGTTACCCGGCGGGACCTCGGCGTCCATCCTGTCGGGGGCAGCCCTGGGCGGGGGGGGGGGCTCCACCGTGGCCTGCCCCCCCAGTCGGGGCCTACCGATTGGGGGGGGGCGACCTCTCCTGGTGAGGGCCTCTTTTACTCCGCGCCGGCCCCTGTACCTACGCCATGTTGCATCGGGGCCGGCTCAGAGAAGGAAGCTACCGCGCATGCACGTGTTCGCATCGGTCGCAGTGCGCATGCGCACATTTGCGCTGGTCGCAGCACACATGCAGTGCACGTTTGAGTCGCTCCAGTGTCGTGCTGGCCTCCTGCAGGGCAGAGGATCGCTACACTTAGCGGTCCGATGACACCGTCATTAAACTCTCCGGGTTTTACGACGGCGTCAACACTCTGCCGTCAGAAGGGAGAATCCCGCCCACTATTTACTCTCCAGAATAAAATAAATGTCCTTCCGTCAGCTTTTGTGGATCATTTCACTGGAAATGTGCTCTCCCAGGGTTGCATGCTTAGCAATTTAAATATATTTTATCCAGTAATTGTTTAGGATTGCAAGGTCAGTGTCATGTATCCAATGTATGTTGTTCTGTGGCACTCTGAAAAGCTCACTTGATATTCTTGGGATGAAGATTTTACTCCTGAGGAATTGATTTCGGCGACAATTGTTTCTGTTTGTTGTTTGCCTGTAATTTAGTTCAGTGGTGAAGATTTTTGTTTTTGGGAATTTTTGTTTTGCTACTTTTAATAGTATTTGGAGCTGTTTAATCGCAGCAGCAGGTTTGAGCGTCCGGTTAAAAGATACCAATTGTAAATATTATCGTGCGTACTTTGGGATAATGTTTTAATTTATTTAAAATGGACATCATATGGATAAATGTGGCTCCAGGGAAACAGTCGAATTGGTTAGGGACTGGACAATTTTTAATTTTGAAGAGATTGGAGTCCCCGATGATAAGTGTGGTTTCTTTTGGAATCAATAACAATTTTTTATTTTTTTTAAATATGTACGTGGGGTGTTGTCATTATCAATGTGGTTTTGTTCTGTGTGGTCGAAGATAAGTCCATTTCGGGTGCTTGTACAGGACTGTTTTTACTTTCAACTGGGTTGTCAGCTGTGTAAAACCATGTTTGTGCCTGGACTGGGGCTGTTATATAGGTTCATATATGCGGTAGAGATTGGTGTGCCTGATGAGGGTGCAACAACGTGACTGCGGCTAGTGATTGAATGCGAAGAATTAAGTGAGGTCATTAAATCTGGCATTATACGTATTGGCGTTTTGTTCGCCATTTTTAATGATGTTGATGAACCCTTAAGAATTATGTGTTTTGAGGTTTTGTATTGAGGAATTGTGGTAAAATCCTCAAAACTGAACTGCTGTGTTGTCATAGGAGAAGCAATGATGTGTGTGTTTTGTCTCCTCAGGCGATAGGTTTACTTTTGAATTGAAGATGTATTTTTTTCGAATTTAGATTTCTCCTTTAAAGTTTCTTTTGTACCATTCTGTTGCTTTGGAGAATGTTTCCTGTAGTTTATCCCCATTGTCAATTTTTTGTAATATTTTTAAATTTGCTGCCTTGTGATCAATTAGAATCATTTTACTGTTTGGGGCCCAATTGTTTGCGTTTTTGTAATTATTTCAGTGGTCATCCTTATGGGTTGAATTGAATGTCTTTGATAATTCTTATATACTTTTGGGGGTATCCACTTCAAGAATTGTCAGGTGGTGCATGGCTGGCATCATTTTAAAGGTAATTTTGACTGTTGCGGAGAAAATGTCTGAGTAGAAAGTGGATCAATGGAGATATTCATCCTTGGGAGAAACAGAAAAAGTTAAATTCTTACATACGTTTAAAAGCTTTACATGGGAGTTGATTTATTTTTAATAAAAGTTATATGAAGGAAGAATACAACATAAAAAATCGAAGATTTAATAAATATAAAAGAAAAAGATTTTAAAATAAAAAATTAACTCAATTACTCTATTTTAAATCAGACAAAGATCGAGATCCCGAGGTCGATTAACAACACATGAGACTGTAAAGGAATTCCTAAAATCAAATGAATAAACATAATCGAATAGGAGTTTTTTAAAAAATTAGGACGTACCTGAAAAGTGGTCCTGTTAAAATTTTGAATCGGATGGTAGTCTAGCACTCGACTGCCTAGCGTTAGGAATCGTTTATTGTAGATGTTTCAAGTTTTGTTTTGATCAAAAAAAATGAATTTGAAAGTGTGCTGCCTGCACTAAAGTAGAGAGTATAAGTCTTTAGGTGAGCTACTGGAACCGGTTTCTTAGGCTAGCGTCCCGACATGTTTTATCTACTGTTCGTCAGGTGACTGTTTTTCGTCCATCGTGAGCCTTCCGCCCACCAAGTGTGCGGCACAAATTTCCAAATTTAAATTCAAATTTGGTGAGGAAATTTTACAACTATGAAAAAGCTGTTTAACTATGGAAATAGTTTTACCTCAGAAAAGTAAAAAAAATAGCAGACCTGTCCTGAGAAATTACCTCAGAATGGCGGAAAGCAGATGGCTGCAGATTGTCTCTGCAACCTTCTGACTAACTGCCAGTCGCAAACAGGTGTAGAAGAACGATTAAAAAAAAAACTCTATGTCAGGAAACATCAACATTCCTGAAAGAATTAACATATTTAAATTAGGACATGCGGATTCAGGAACACTGAAGTGGAATCAAATTTAAAATAGTGAATATTAATTGTCATATCTTTTGATTACCATTTGAAATTTAAATGTAAACCATTTAAATTATTGTTGATTTATATATATTAATTGACTAAAGGTATCAATCAAAGAGAATCCTCCCCAATCACATCTCACTGACATCAAGCTCTTCATCCCTAGAATATATGTATATATAAAAAAATACACACACATATATTCGATCTACAGGTAAGTACATACTTTTGTTTTTTTTTAAATGTAATGAAAACAAAATACAAAGGTTAATTTGGTTTCTTGTGATATATTGGATCATAGGTTAGTATATGTAGCTGGTTGGTAATGCTGAATGGGAAATCATGTTCCTGGTTGGGAAGTTTAGAACTAGGAGGCACAATTTCAGAATAAGGGGGAAGCCACTTAGGACGGGTCTCGGAGGAGACATTTCTTTACTCAGAGGGTTGTGAATCTTTGGAATACTCTACCCCAGAGGGCTGTAGGAGCTCAGTCACTGTGTGTGTTTAAAGCAGAGACTGACAGATTTCTAAATACCAATAACACAAAGGGATATGGGGATAGTGTGGGGGAAAAGGTATTGAAGTGGATGGTCAGCCATGATCGTATTGAATGGTGGAGCAGGCTTGATGGGCTGAATGGCCAACTCCTGCTCCTACGTTCCAATGATACAAAGATAGGTAGGAAAGTAAATTGTGAAGAAGACATAAGGAGACTATAAAGTGATACAGATTGGTTAAGTAAGTGGAAGTAAGTGGAAAAGATCTGGGAAATTGAGAATAATGTGTGAAAATATGAAATTGTCCATTTTTGTAGAAAGAATAAAAACAGCGTTTTGTCTAAATGGTGAGAGATTGCAGAGCTCTGAGATTCAGAGAGATCTGGGTGTCCAAGAGCATGAATCACAAAAGGCGAGTATACAGGTACAGCAAGTAATTAGGAAAGCTAATAGAATGTTATTGTTTATTGTGGGGGAATTGAATACAAAAGTAGGGAGGTTATGCTTCAGTTATACAGGACATTGGTGAGACCACATCTGGCGTGCTGGTCCTCCTTAGCTGAATTCTAAATGAAAGTTTCCAATCCTCAGGTTTACCAATATTATGGTCACTTTGAGCTTCTTTCTGTCATCTAATAGAACCTTTAACTTTTCTTGTTAGCCACCACTGCATCACTTTTTCTGTTGCACTTTTGTTTGTTCAAGAAATTTATTTTTGATGTTAATATGGAATATTAGCAATTGCCTATCATCATACCTTCTAAAGTTCACAGACAACTTGCTCCACATACCTGGAACTTACTACTGTGAGAAACACCCAGAAAATCTAAACAAAGGAACCATGTAACCACCATAGCCTATATTCATGGCAATGTGGCATGCTTTGGGCGATCCAAACAGAAATAAGAACTAAATATCTTACAACTTCCAAACGCCCCTTTAATCTGTGATTTATGTATAATTTAAAGCCAGGTTATTTGTCTTATTGCAAACACATCAGCCCACTGGAGGTAAAGTTGTGAGACCAGCCAGTCCAGCAGAAACCTTCTGACCTTCCCCACTGACCAATTGTCACAATGAACAAAATGCAGTCCTGGATGTAATTGAGAGCAGAAACAATAACAGCAGAATCCAACCCCTGTAATCAATTGTGAACTTGTTGGTGTCTCACCAGGTGTGATGAATTACAAATTCCCTTCCCACATGCAGGTGAACGGCCATTCCCCAGTGTGAACTCATTGTGTGTCTCCGTAGCTGGGATGGCTCACTGAATGCCTTACCCTTCTCAAAGCAGGTGAATGGCCCCTTCCCGATGTGAACTCGCTCCTGTGCCCGTGGATTGGATAACTCAGTGAATCTCTTCATACACAGAGCTGGTGAACGGCTTCTCCCCAGTGTGAACTCGCTGGTGTGACTTCAGGTTGGATGAAGTAGTGAATCCTTTCTCACACTGAGAGCAGGTGAATGGCTTCTCCCCAGTGTGAACTCTCTGGTGTTTCCGCAGGGCGGATGATTCACTGAATCCCTTCCCACACTGAGAGCAGACAAATGGCCTCACCCCAGTGTGAACTCGCCGGTGTGTCTGCAAGGTGGACGAATGACTGAATCCCTTCCCGCACTGAGAGCAGATGAACGGCCTCTCCCCAGTGTGAACTCGCTGGTGTGACTTCAAATTGGATAAATCAGTGAATCCCTTCCCACACTGAGAGCAGGTGAACGGCTTCTCCCCAGTGTGAACTCGCTGGTGTGATTGCAGGTTGTCTAACCGAGTGAATCCCTTCCCACACTGAGGGCAGGTGAATGGTCTCTCCTGAGTGTGAACTTGCTGGTGTCTCTGCAGGGCGGTTGAATGTCTGAATCCCTTCCCACACTGAGAGCAGGTGAACAGCCTCTCCGCAGTGTGAACGCGCTGATGTGACTGCAAGTTGGATAACCGAGTGAATCCGTTCCCACACACAAAACAGGTGAATGGCCTCTCCCCAGTGTGAATGCGTCGATGAGCTTCCAGCGCAGATGGGGCTTTGTATCCCTTCCCACAGTCCTCACACTTCCACAGTTTGTCCATGTTTTGGGTCTCCTCGTGGCTCTCCAGGTCGGACAATCAGTTGACACCTTGACCACACGCAGACCTCGTGTACAGTCTCTCCCTGCTGTGAATGGTGTGATGTTTTTTTTCAGGCTGTGTAACTGGTTAATGCACTTTCCACAATCAATGCACTGCAACACTCTCACTCAGGTGTGTGTGTGGCTCGGTGCTTTATCAGTCACACTGATGTTTAAAGCCTTCTAAAGCAGACAATTCTCTAGATTCAAAGGCCGATGATATTCAGATCCTGATCAATCGAGTGACTGTCAGATCGAGACGTCACATTTGAGATTTCTGTCTGTAATTCCTCCTCTTCCAATATACTGCAAAAACAATTTGGGAAAGATACCACTGTCAGTAGAGGATAGAAATTCAGAACAGACAAATCTAGTTTCTATGGAACATTCTTTCCTCTCTCATTCCCCAAAATCTGTGAATCTCCATCCCACACACTCTCCCTCCATTCTCACTCTGCTGTATCTAATATTCACCCTTCCAATTCTCCTGAAGGTGCTGATTCAGGCCGATTGACAAATCCATGCTCACTGCTTCCAGTCCTGGACACAGAGGCCACAATAAATAGGTGCTGCAGTCGGCCCATCGAGCCTGTTCAACGATTCAATGGGATCATTGGCTGATCTACCTCAGCACCATTTTCCCACACTATCCCCCATATCTCAAAATATCTTCAATATCTGGCAAAACTCAGCGGTGAATATTTTCAGTTACCTCCAGACTCCACTGGTCCCTGGGGAAGAGAAATCCAGAGACTAACAAGTCACTGAGGGAAGAGATGACTGGAAATATATATAATATAGCTGCAGAACAATATTACACAACTAGAAGTAATAATCAATGTACTTTATTACAGAACCATAAATATTGTCTAATTTGTACCATATAACAACACTGGACATTTCTCTGATGTTAATTTACTATCCCCTTAAATGTCAGCCATCGCCTGGGGAAAGCAGCCCTTTAATTGTGAACATTAGGAAAGAGACCATCCTTTTAGCCAGACAAGCTGAGGGAGCAAAGGATGTCAATGTCTTTAACAGAGAGAGACCTGGGCCAAGCTTTCCAAAGTCTGCACCCTCCCTGGATTCACTTCCTTTCCCTTCAGTTGCTGCAAGTGACCAATTGAAGGTGAGAATGAGAAAATAAATGGAAAGGGGGAGAAAAGAAAGTGTTTTACTCACAGATGTTCGTCACAGCTTTCTGAGACTCAATCTTCATCAGACAAAGCCCGCGCTCTGATTGGCTGAAAGGCCAGCGTCCTCCCGGTCATCCACCCTT